>NC_142194.1:1702500-1915000 GCF_026936395.1 Plectropomus leopardus
TAATATGAGATAACTCACACACACACACACACACACACACACACACACACACACACGCACACTTACGATGCTGTTGAGGTCGGAGTCGAAGCTCCCGATGTGATGGGTGGTGTTGCCGTTGGCGGTGTTAATGGAGGCGGTCGTGGCGGCGCCCCCCAGTGGCTCCAGGCCCTCCTCGTCCCACATGTAGGTTCCTCCAGACCCACAGCTGTCCGAGGGGGACAGGTCCAGGGACGAACCGCCCTGCGAGAGGACAGAGAGGACAACGCTTTGACTTTTTAAGCCTTCTGACTACAATCATGTAGATACAAAAGGAAGCATCTGCAGTTAAGATAATTTCAGTCTCACTTTACTTAAAATGTTATTAGAAGTAGAAAATCCAGAGGTGACTTTTATTGAGTTTTTGTTTAAAACAATTATTTTTGTCAGTTTTCACTGATTAAATTACCCCGGCCTCCTAACTTCTCCACTTCAGTTCTATTTAATTCTATGAATTTTGGCACTTTTGATAACTCAGTGAGCTGCTGAGAAAGGACCCAAAACTTTTTAACATTTCACTTTTCAATTATTTCTGCAAGTATGTTTATAATATTTTTCAGGTTTTAATCATCTGAAAGAAAGTGTTTAATTCTGACTGAGCTTTAACTGGAGGTTTGACAGCAGGGCAAGAGTGTATTTTATTGTGTATTTAAGTGTATTCTATTTTAGCATCTTCTTTTTTTACTTTGGTAAAGTGTCTGTGAGCATCCTGAAAAGTGGTCTATCAATAAAGTGTATATTGTTAAGTCATGATAACAATTGGATAAAACTGGAAAAATCCTCATATTAAGCTCAAGTTAGAGGTAAAACTGTTTGTCTTCTGTATTTTCACTGAGCTGTACCCAGCTCCAAATATAAAGAAGTGAGACTTGATGAGATTTTACTGCATCATTAATGATATCAATTCTTACTTTTACCTATCAAAAAAATTAAACGTAGAAAATATACCGACAACAGAGGTGACTGACATACAGTTTGTAGCGCTAACAGTATTAATATCTCAGAGCTGTTAACTGTTAATGAAGGAAATATTTGTCTTTTCTTATGTTTTATTTTCAGTTAAAATGAGTCTCATTTCAGAGACGTGGTTATGACTGTTTGATGACTGTTTCAGGAGCAGCGGGTAAAATGTTTCTCTGTAAAGCAGCTTACAGGTTTAAACAGGCTCAAAGTATTCATTAAGAGGATCAATTAAAATCTGTTAATGGGAGTTTAGAAACTGCTGAAACAGCGTGTGAACAAAGTGTGTGAAGTGTCAGTCTGTAACTGTCGGACGCTGGGTGGAGTTCACACTGTGACCTGCTGCACCTTTAATCTGTGAGTCACAAATCATGACAGTATTTAGGATTACATCATTTTACCGACATTACATTATGTCACAGCGAGCTGACTGCACAGACCGAGGTCCTTTCTAAATGCATGAGGACATTTCATGAAACATTTTTTTCCCCTTTCCATTTAACTGAAACCTGGATCATCATAAGTTTTTTTTGTTTTTTTTCTCAGACGCGTTACACAAACTATTTGATCCTTCGAAACCCGAGCAAACTGATTTGATTGATTTTCTTTCAAAAACAGGCAACAACCAACTTGGCAAGACAAATCGCAAGAAATTAGTAAATGTGAAAGAAAATTACCTAAAAATGAGAATTAAAAGAAAATAAGGAAAAACGGTCCAGAAAACTAAACTAAAAAAAATTTACATTTATAATTATGTTACAGAAAAAAAGTTCTTTGACTTCTTCAGGGTTTTCATGAATACAATAAAATAAAATAAAGTAAAATAAAATAAAATAAAATAAAATAAAATAAAATAAAATAAAATAAAATAAAATAAAATAAAATAAAATAAAATAACATAAAATACCAGAGAGTGATTTTGTGACTCTGATGCTAAAATCATATTAGTCATGAAACGGGGAAGCTTAGAAATATAACTGGTTGTCTCCGATCAAACACTTTATTGATCGACGCTACCTGCTCGTGGAACTCCTGCTGACTGGACCTCCTCCGATGGGGGAGTTGGGTCAGATGATGCTCCGCTTGCTCACCTGGACAAAAAAAAACAACCAAAATTTACTTTACCAAATGTTTTAAGACTTTTTCCTGACCTGCACATCCATCCCATAATAAACTCACCGCTGAGCCCCATGCCGGTCCAGTCCATACCGTCGTCCAGGAAACAGAGTCCCGCCGCCTTGGTGACGCCGTTAACGGCCACTTTGACCTCATCAAACCTGGCGCAGGATTGGTCGAGCCCTGAGTCTTCTTCGTCGTTTTTGGAGGAGAGAAGCAGGATGCCCACTCCTCCGTTTCCTGCGGACACAAAACCAGATGCTGCTGGTTTCCAAATTTCACGCAAAGAAATTTATTACACACAAAATTTTTTTCTGCCGGAAAAGCACCAAACTTACACTCACGTCTAAAAAAGGAGAAAAAAAACAACGTTGTTTCTTCTTACCGAGGTTGTCAAAGTCGTCCATGTACTCCTGACTGGTGTCATTTCTATCCAGAGACGAGGTGGAGGACAGGGACATGTCCTCCAGCGTCTCCCCGACAATCGACACCTCTCCCTGGGAGGCGGGCTCCACCGACAGCTCCTCCGTCTCTGGAGCCTCCGGAGAACTTTCTGATAGTTTAGAGAGAATTTCAGAAAATTATGAAGAAAAAAAACTATGGAAAAACGTCCAAATGTCCATAATTATTAAAAATATGTTTTACAATTAAGTTGCAGAAAAAAATATACTGTATGTTTTCTTCTTTACATGTTTTTGATTGAAATCCAGCCAATTAGCTCAGGTTTCGAAGGGTTAAATGTCATCGGTTGTTTGAGATATTTGAGGTGAGCAATCAGAAATCAGAAACTGGGGAAATAAATGCAATAACATAGAAAACAGGCGGGATGAGATGAATAGAGACGAGAACGTGGGAACAGTGAGTGAAAATCTCGTACCGGGGCTGTTTTCTGTGGTCGACGGCGTCTCCACTGAGTTCCTCCGCGCCGTCAGACCTCGGTTCACTTCCTGTTCTCCTGCGAGCTCATTGGCTGGGGTCACCCTGAGGGGGCGGGCCTGTTTGATGAGTGACGGGCGCGACAGCTTGTAGCTGATGCCGCTGGGCTTGGAGGCGGAGCCAAGGCTGGGTAGGAGGGGCTTCTTTAAGGCGGAGGGCGGGAGGAGGGAAGGAACTCCTGACCTCCCTGGAACAGCTGAACTCTGACCTTTGACCCCTCCTCCTCTGGCTCCGCCCTCCAGAGTCGGGCTGGAGGCGGGAGTTTTTCTGGGCGGAGCCTGAGCGGAGGACGCTCCTCGCCCGGCAGCTCTGTTGTTGGAGTAGGAGCGGGTGACGGTGCGGGGCTGGGAGGAGGAGGTGAGGGTGGGGGAGGGCTGGCGTCGGACCTGCGTGAGGCTGCGTGAGCGGTAACGATCGCTCTCGCTCAGCTGGCTGGACGGGGCGGAGCCGAGGCTGTCGCTGGAGTGCGAGCGGCTCGCCGGCGGCTTCTTTTGGAGGGGTGAACCAGAGCGAGAACCGGGACCTGAACCGGGTCTGGAGCCACCAGAACGGGTGTAGCTCTGAGGCAGCCTCAGAGAACTGCTCCGTGGTTTGGACCCAGAGAAACCGTTCTGCTTGACGCCGAAGCCAAATCCAGTATGGCTCGGTTTGGATCCGCTCTGAGAGACAGGAAGTGTCCTGGGGCTCGACTGTGGAGACGGCGACGATAACGATGTGGCGGGAAAACCACGCCCCTTTCCTGAGGACGTGGTTGTCTTCTTGGTGTCACGTTGCGACACCACCAGTGATCCCAGTTGGCGCTGGGAGTTAGTCTGATGGACGTTGTTACCGTGGTGATTCTGACCACCTTTTCCTCCGTCCTCCAGCGACTCGTTCTCTTTCCTCCATTTCATGGAAAACGAGGTCGGCACTCTGATGAATCCGTTCTGTTTATCAGAAGCGGGGGGCGCCGCCAAACCGCCGTTGACGCCTGCCGGGCCGGGGTGGTGATAGAAACCGTTGGTGAGGCGGGTGTTGGCGAAGGCGCCGCCACCGGCAGCGAGACTCGTCTGAGCGCCATGGGAAAGTGCAGCTGATTTGGTCCTCGAGCCGAACTTGGGGAGCCTAGAGACCATGGTGGGCATGGCGGGAGGGTCGACAAGAGGAGGGGCTGACATCAGACCCCGCCCACTTCACCATGGAGACACTGAGCACGAGCAGCTGGAGGGACAGGACACAGCGGAGAGAAAGGTTAGCGCCGTCTTTTCAGGTTATTACATTAACGCTGAGACTGAACACCAACAGTGAATGACCGCGACCTTTGACCCCTCAGGCTGCACTGCATTAAAAACCAACACGACTTTAAAGAGGAAACACAGTTCATCAAGTTCAGACTTCAACATGACAAATCAAACATCTTTTTTTTTTTAAAGATAATATCGTGGCGATTTTTTTCCCCTTTATTTATTTATTTTTTGCAATTTTCATGAAAATATTTTTAAAATTTTTGGTGATTTTAACCATTTTGGGGATCTTTTTTATTTAATTTTCTTTAGGAGACTATTCAAGAATTTTGAGTGAAATTCAGTTTAGTTTGTAGTTTTATGAAATTAGAGATGTGACTGTTTACTTTGCAAAAAAGAACACCATAAACTACATTTGGGAACATATTTTCTTCATGAATTTACAGACTCAATGACATCTATGTGCATCTCGCTTCATGTTTAGGCTGGATTTTGTCGATTTTAGACAGAAAATTCCCCTGCAGACTTCCATGAAGAACACGCGTGTTGATCTGCAACACGCCTGCATGTGAAATAATTTACAGTCAGTGAGTCTGTGGAAAAATCCTGAGAGACGCAGCAGCTCCGACACAAACTGTCAGAGATTAACAGCTGAAACACGTGGCACCAACGCTGGTCTGCAGCTCCAACACTGCAGGCTGAGTTCAGACATGTAACACATTAACCACCTCTCACACACACACGCACACACACACGCACACACACACACACACACACACCACACCCCAATAAAAACAATCAGCTGCTCAGAAAACGACAGATAGTAATCACGCAAATGATGCTCTGCAAGACACACCCGCCACATCCTGTCTGTGTGCAACACACACACACACACACACACACACACACACACACACACACACACACACACACACACACACACACACACACACACACACACACACACACACACACACACACACACACACAGGTGAGGCAGGGTACAGACCCTGAGGCACCACAGAAACAAGGCCGGCCTGTTTCAGGGCTGCGAGTGTTTGATACTAAAAAGAAAACATTTTGTGGGAGTTTCTCTTTTAACAGAAACATGTGACGCTTCAGTGAAAACTTTACATGTTAAACATCACAGACTCCTAAATATACGATCGATAACACAGCAATGAATTATTGTTTTCATTTCTGATCTACAAATTATTTTTTGCAGATTAATAAATTTGTGTTTAAAATAATACAAAGAAGCAAGATACCCAAGAAGCGATGCCACAGACAAAGCTACTAAAAGATAAAAAGATACTAAAACATATCAGAAAGATGGGGGAAGATAATGTAAAATAGAAATAAAAATGATTTTAAAAAATATCTAACAGTCAAAGTAAATACAATCAGAAAAAATAAAGCAGGAAAATGCATAATAATAATAACAATAACAATAGTAAGGAGGATCAAGACAGAATAAAAATAAAAATAAAAAGATGAAATCACATTTAAAAGAAAGACAGATGGTAATGTAAAATAGAGATAAAAATTATTTTAAAAATACCAATAAGAGTAAATACAAAGGAAGGAAGAATAAAAGCAATAAACACAAAATGGAAAATAAATAATAAAAATAAAAATAAAAATAAAAAGACAATGTAATATTAAAATATGAAAAAAAATTCAGGTAGATTTAAACAAGAAATCAGACGCAAAAACATATTAGAAATAAGATGGATGATAATGCAAAATAGAAGTAAAAATATGTTTTTTAAAAACACACCAGCAAAAGTAAATACAATAAGAAGAATAAAAGCAATAAACACAAAATAATAATAATAATAGCTCGTACCGATCGATTGTTTGAAGAGCAGGAAGAATTTCAGTCAACAAGCTTTTCTTTGGTTGATTACAGCAATTTCTTTTTTCATTAATAATTTAAATAAAAATAAACAAATCAATTCCCCGTAGACTTTTTTTTTTTCATTTCTTGAAAAGCTCACAAACATTTCCTTCCTCCTCATGAGACCAAATATTAATAATAAAAATCTCTCCCTGCAGTCGGAGCACATGGTGCTGATGCTGAAAGCCTCCTCAGTCGTTTGTCCGCCCCAGGCCACCGTACCATAAACCAAACCGAACATCACAAGCTTCTCTGGACGCTTAAATTAACCCCGCTGACGTGTTTTTCTCCGACAGAAGAAAGCGAGGTGTGATCGCCGACACAACTTGTGATTTCAGTGTGAGAGGAACAGAAAGGTTAAAACATCAGCGCTGATTTTTAAAATGATCATCTGCACGTCCTGAAGCCTCCAGAGATTAAAAACCTCCTGCATCAGATGCTGATTACTGTCAGAGTTATTAGATAACAGAAACGTTTTTTACCCATGTGTTTCAGTCAGACAGAGAATACTGTCCTCAGTTACGAAATAAAACCCCGCAGCAGAATTCCTCGTCTCTAATAAGAGCGTTAAATTCGTTTGCGTTATAACATCGGCTCTATTTTACACCTGTCCCTCAAAGTTAAATAAATTTGCTGAGCAGGCAGAAAATTCGGCAATCCAAACGCATTGTGATGTAAACGCTTTGAGTATCTTCAGATGCTTTATATTTCTAAAATCTGTTCAGCCTGAGCTAACAGGTGATGAAAATAAAAAACAACTAATATTGAGATATTTTTATTTTTTTAAATTTATTTCTCTCTTGTGTTACTCATTGCTTTCTTTGCCATGTTTTTGGAGAAATTTAAGCCAATTTGCTCAAGTTTTTAACAAACAGAAGTGCTGGAGACGCCCTAAATGGACTTTAAACCATGAGCAAAAGATGATTTAATTTGGGTCCAGTGACTTTAAAGAGGACAAACTAATCGAGTGTTTCCCATAAAAGATGCTGCATTGAGCTGACTCACTGCTTCCCCTCTGCTGTGTCACAGTCACACAACGAGAAGCCGAGGACTCATCACAACCCCAGAAATCCTCCACCGCAAACGACCTGCAGAAATAGTTAGACCTCGTCTGTAGATCAGCACAGACGGATCAGTCGGTGTTGGTTTAAAATACGGATCGACAGATTATTGGCCTGATTATCTGCATCTATTCCTGCTGTTGTCAGTCGTCGTTGTGGTTATTGTTCAAAAATGTTAGATTATCTGAATGTTGCAAATAAACAAATAAAACATCCATCTACAATTTCTTTCATTTCATAAACTCCAGAACAGAAAGCAGGATGTGCACCAGTGACAGTGACTCAGAGAGTCAAAGACACGTTACATAAGACTCAGAATATGAAATGTTGGAGGGGAAAGGTCACTTTAACGTGGCGTCTGCTCATTTCGAAATCATGAGCTGCAGGACGAGGTCACTGAGGTCAGCGTGTGAGCACAGACGGGGAAAGTTCAGTACGATACTGTAACTCATAACATGCACTAAATATAAAAAAAGATGTACAAACAGTTTATAACGAAGCACTGCAGCGATTTAAAGCTTCCTAACTACTGAGGGAAAACTGCACTGTAGAGCAGCAATAAATTATTATAAATTATTATTATTATTCTGTATTTTTCTCTTAAAGCTTTAAAACCGGAGCAGATTGGCAACTAATAAGAACAATATCATGCAGTAGATAACATACAAGGTTTACTTTTCATCACCGTCTTTGGCTTTAACAGTGATTTAAATGAAATACATTACTGCTTTAAACCACCTGAGTCTGTCTCCTGACGCTCGGTGAGCTCAGAGCGGCTCCGGTGTTTGCTTTCGTGTCCTGACCCGAACAGCTGCGTTTTTGACTGAACCCATCAGTGAAGGATCCCATGATGAGCTCCCTCAGACTGACTGCACTCAGCTGCACTCTGCTTACAGCTCACTTTCACTTCATGGAGTCCACAGCTGAGCAGCCACCAAGCTGCAGAGCTGCAGAGCTACAGAGCTACAGAGCTACAGAGCTACAGAGTTACAGAGTTACAGAGCTGCAGAGTTACAGGGCTACAGAGTTACAGAGTTACAGAGCCGCAGAGTTACAGACTTACAGAGCCGCAGAGTTACAGAGCTGCAGAGCTGCAGAGCTACAGAGTTACAGAGCCGCAGAGTAACAGAGCTGCAGAGTTACAGAGTTACAGAGCCGCAGAGTTACAGAGCTGCAGAGCTGCAGAGCTGCAGAGCTACAGAGCTACAGAGCTACAGAGTTACAGAGCTGCAGAGCTGCAGAGCTACAGAGTTACAGAGCTGCAGAGTTACAGAGCTGCAGAGTTACAGAGTTACAGAGCCGCAGAGTTACAGAGCTGCAGAGTTACAGAGCTGCAGAGTTACAGAGCTGCAGAGCTACAGAGTTACAGAGCTGCAGAGCTACAGAGCTGCAGAGCTACAGAGTTACAGAGCTGCAGAGCTGCAGAGTTACAGAGCTGCAGAGTTACAGAGCTGCAGAGCTGCAGAGTCAGAAACATCACGTCGTCAGTTATGAGCAGAAATAAGTGCAGACGAGTTTTTCTCTCGTGTCTCGGTGTTGGAGGTGATTTATCAGCTGTGGGTTGTCCTTGAAGCCTGATGTGACTGACAGACTGACAGACTGAGTGGGAGATACGGAGGAGTTTCATTTCAGGCAGCAGATAAATTTAACTCTTTAACTTCAGCAGAGACTTAAAGAGAAAACTCCTTTCTGTAAAACTTGTAACCAGCTCCAGAGCGGGGAAATACCACGCTCTCCGAAAAGACAAACATCTCTGGTGCAGGGTTTCTCTCAGGAACCAGGCTCAAGGCTCAAGGCTCAAGGCTCAAGGCTCAAGGCTCAAGGTTCAGCTTGACTGTCATTACACAACACAGGATTGCACAGCGAAGTGCAGCTCTTTCTGCCTGCGTGCTACACACAGAAAGCGTATTTATAATAATCCAAAAATAAAAACAGCCGAAAACAGAGTAAACTAATGAAATACAGTGTTTCCTACAGAATCAGAATCTGTGGTCATTTTCGTGCAGAGATGGCGCTATAGAGCCGCTACAAAGTCCCCTCTATACACTGCCTTTGCTTTTTCAGGTGTTGTTTACACGGCAGCGGTTCTTGCGTGAAAAGTTAAACTCGTTGCGGTTTGGTCTTTCCTTCACACGACAACAGCGTTTCCTGGCCTGAAAAGCTAACTTGTGTCACTGTGTAAACCGTGTAAACTGGCAACGCGCAGATCGGCAGACCCTGAGAAAACGCTGGCATCACGGCCACATGGGCTTCTCCTATGGTGTGTCATTACAGAGTTACACCGCCACCTACTGGCCCGGCATACAGACTACAGCGTTCAGGTTTTGTAATCTGCTGCGCGTTTCGTTTTGCGGTTCTTAGCATCTATTCGCTGCCCCTACAGACGAGTTTTATTCGTACGTTCAGTTATTTACAAATGCTGAAACCTGAACTTTAATTCAGATTCAATCAACAACACGATCCTTAAAATTCACGGAGCGTCTCTTCGTTTTCCTCCTCCTCCTCCTCCTCTTTTTTATCCCTGACCTCCTCCTCCGTCCTTTGACCCCAGTCTTCTTCCTCCCAACCTCCATTAGCCTGATATTATTCTTTCATCTTCCTCCTCCTCCTCCTCTGTACTTCCATTCAGACACACTCGGGGTTATCAATGTCCTCATGCTCCATTTCTCCGCTCACTGAGCTGAGAACAATCGAGAGCCGCCAGCCAGAAAAGGTCGACTGCATCCGTCTGCGGCCACGAATTTCACTCTGCAGCATACAGTTTATTTTGTGCTTTTTAAATACAGATTTTAATGGATTTAATTTCTTCTAATAAACAAGTATATAGTATTAGTTAACCCTTAACACCAACATTAGCTGATGGATAGATAGATAGATAGATAGATAGATAGATAGATAGATAGATAGATAGATAGATAGATAGATAGATAGATTAAAAAAATCAAGCCAATTTGTTCAGGTTTTAAAGGGTTAATGCAGGGAGCATTGTGTATGGGTACATCTATACTATGTCCAGAAAAGACATCTATATGACGTCCAGAAAAGACATCTATACTATGTCCAGAAAAGACATCTATATGACGTCCAGAAAAGACATCTATACTATGTCCAGAAAAGACATCTATATGACGTCCATTGCGGTCTCTCCGTCTCCTGATGGCCGCTTGTCTCTCCAGGTAAAACCTCTCAGGTGGGTCTGTGAGGTCCCGTGAGGTCACGTGAGGTCCCGTGAGGTCACGTGAGGTCCCGTGAGGTCACGTGAGGTCCTGTGAGGTCCCATGAGGTCCCGTGAGGTCCCGTGAGGTCCTGTGAGGTGGAGTTTCATTCACGCTCTCAGAGTGAAAAAAGGCGTCACAGATGGAGCCGCGACACCACAGATGGTCGAGGCCGACCCCGCAGAGCGAGTTTAAACTGGACACCATTAATCTGTCTCACGCCGAGGACGGAGCGTGGAGTTACAAACACACTCGTCCTCCTCACCTCTGAGGATCAACGACGAGGACGAGGCTCTGCAGCGGCAGGATCGTCTTCCGTTATCGCTCAGTGATAAATGAATCAATAGTAACCTGATCTGCTGCTCTCAGGCCGAATCACGAAAACAAACCCGGAGAGGACGCCGGAAACATCCGACAGCTTTCATCTGCTTTCATTACTCCATCCTGGAATATCTGTGATGTAACGGCTGCATTTTATCATTTTATCACATTTTGTACAACAGCTGAAAAAAATACGTCTTCGTGTTTTTCATCCTCAGTTATTTTCATTGAATAATCTGTCAATAAAATAATCTTTTAAGAAAATTTTAAATTATCATCACATTAAATTTGTGACATTTATTTGTTTCTGTATGTGTGTGTATATATATATATATATATATATATATATACATATCCTTTTTTTCTCCTACACTTATATTATTATTGTATCGTGTTCTCTGTATTTCTTGGATTTTATTGGATTAAACTGTTTTTGCTCTTTCTTGTCATTTATCTTTTCTTGTATTTTTCTGTAAAATGGTATTTATAATTTAGGGTTTTTTTCTGTTTTTGTTTGTTGTTTTCAAGTTGAGCTTCGTCCTGTTTGAGCCTCGTCCGTCTGTATGAGCCTCTGACTTTTTAACCTCTGCTGACACATTATTTGTTTTCTTTTTAATTCATCTGGATTTTATGCAGTTTTTAATTGTGTGCAACTAAAGTAAACTAAACTAAAACAAACCAAACCTAAAATGTGTTGTGTTACACAATGTCTATAAAAGACTTAAAATGTCATAAAATGTCCCGTTTTGTCTGACCAACTGTCCAAAACGCAAAAATATTCAGTGATTTTAATTGAGGAAATCCTCATATTAGAGGATGAAATCAAAATATGAATAAAGATAAAGGAGATATTATAACTTATAGATGATCAGATGAAGTGAATTGTTGTGGTGAGTTTAAAGGTCAAATGTTACGTAACTCCCCGTGTGACGACTTGTTTATTGCGGAGACGTCGATACGTTAATCTGAACTCTTCGGAGTGACTCTGGTGGCACCGAATATCTCAACATGAGTCCTTAAAAACCTAAAAAAACACCCCAAAAACTGCTGTTTCCTCCTCTGAATGAAGCTCAGCTGCCCTCTATCACTCCTCCTTCACTCCTCCATCACTCCTCTATCACTCCTCCTTCACTCCTCCATCACTCCTCCTTCACTCCTCCATCACTCCTCTATCACTCCTCCTTCACTCCTCCTTCACTCCTCCATCACTCCTCTATCACTCCTCTATCACTCCTCCTTCACTCCTCCATCACTCCTCTATCACTCCTCCTTCACTCCTCCTTCACTCCTCCTTCACTCCTCTATCACTCCTCCTTCACTCCTCCATCACTCCTCCATCACTCCTCCTTCACTCCTCCATCACTCCTCCATCACTCCTCCATCACTCCTCCTTCACTCCTCCATCACTCCTCTATCACTCCTCCATCACTCCTCCTTCACTCCTCCATCACTCCTCCTTCACTCCTCCATCACTCCTCCTTCCCTCCTCCATCACTCCTCTATCACTCCTCTATCACTCCTCCATCACTCCTCTATCACTCTCCTTCACTCCTCTATCACTCCTCCATCACTCCTCTATCACTCTCTTTCACTCCTCTATCACTCCTCCATCCCTCCTCTATCACTCTCCTTCACTCCTCTATCACTCCTCCATCACTCCTCTATCACTCCTCTATCACTCCTCCATCACTCCTCCATCACTCCTCCTCTCTTCCCGTCTTTGTTTTCCTCCTCTGAGCCTTTCGTGGCTTCATGAGCGTCATTAGAGGACGGAGATATTTTCGGCAGAGGGCAGAGTAACGTGACCTCCTCCTCCTCCTCTTTTCTCTCCTGCCTGCCTTCATCCCCGAGCTTTTGTTTCATTTCCTCGCTCCTCCTGCCATCTTTGAAAAAACTGCAGTCCAGAAACTTAATTTATATTTATGTTAGTGCCCCGTAGAAATTGTTGTCCAGCAGCTGCAGCACAAAGTGGAAAAAAGGGAAAATAAATGAAATAGAAATAAAAAAAGGTAATTGAAAGAATGCAAAGAAAACTACAGTCAACAGTAAAATATATTTATTTTTTTAAAAGTCACATGTTTACCTTGAAAAAAGATTAAATGCACTTGATATATCATTACTGTTTTTTATATTCTAAAGTATTGAGTCTGTCAGCCTCAAAAATCTATTATTGATTGGACTTTAAATACATTAAGATTTTGATTTTCATGTGATTTACCATATTTTTTTATTATTGTTATTATTACTCTTATTATTTATGTGTTTTCCAGTGTTGTCAACACAGTTTTTAATAATAATAATAATTATTATTATTATTATTATTACTACTACTATTGTTGTTGTTTTTATAGTTTTATCAATATTATTTATCTATATGTTTATTTTTAGCATCTGTGTTTTCCTGTATTATTTTCATAATTTTTGCTATTATAAAAATATACACATTTTACCGTTATTTATTTTTAAATGTACTTGATTAATACATTTTGATTGGACTGAATAAACAAAGTACTAATTAATCAACAGGCAAACATTTGGGGTCTTTCCTCTGAGTCTGCTCTACATTTAACCATCATGAAATAAAAGTCTGTCTCTCTCCGTCAGGACGACTCCTCGTCAAAATAGCAAAGCCACATTTAGCCGCCGGTGTGTTTTTATTATTCATGGCTGCTGGTTGGTTGTGGGTGTGTTTGCTGGGCGTCGGACAGACTGAGACTGCGTCATCAGGCAGAGGAGGATATCTGATCTACGAAGCACGAGCGCCGGCTTTCCTCCCGGCCTGACGTCCAGACGACTAACCTAAATATCCAGTCAGACAGAAAAGGAAACAGCCGACTCTCCTGGATTATTAGAAACTCTTTACAGGCTGGCGGTCGGCAGGAAACCCCAGACAGAAGCTGCTAGCTGTAATCGATGAAATCTGAATTTATTAGATTTTTTTCTTGTACTTGATTCACTGAATTAGCCAAAACAAACATGCACTTTTCAAAACCAAGCTTTACAAATTATTATAAATTAATATCATGTACTACTTTCATTGAGTTTTTTGTTTTTTTAACCAACATCAGTCCTAATTAAAAATATGAAATATTCATTAATATTCAGAATTTTAACCCTTTAAATGCCAGGTTTTTGTCATGATGCCACTATGTTTTTAGGTGAAAAAAAAATTATTTCAATATCCTTCATGCTAAGCAGATGTTGCTTTTCTGCTGACAGTCTGGGATATGTCAGTGTGTGAGTGTAGCTGCTGACAGTCTGGGATATGTCAGTGTGTGAGTGTAGCTGCTGACAGTCTGGGATATGTCAGTGTGTGAGTGTAGCTGCTGACAGTCTGGGATATGTCAGTGTGTGAGTGTAGCTGCTGACAGTCTGGGATATGTCAGTGTGTGAGTGTAGCTGCTGACGGTCTGGGATATGTCAGTGTGTGAGTGTAGCTGCTGACGGTCTGGGATATGTCAGTGTGTGAGTGTAGCTGCTGACGGTCTGGGATATGTCAGTGTGTGAGTGTAGCTGCTGACGGTCTGGGATATGTCAGTGTGTGAGTGTAGCTGCTGACAGTCTGGGATATGTCAGTGTGTGAGTGTAGCTGCTGACAGTCTGGGATATGTCAGTGATCAGCAGCTACATTGACTGTGACAGGTCACCTAGTGGAAATAGCATGTATTTCCTCCATATGCCAAATATGGTCAAAATGACCTCATCAGGTGGAAAATAGTCAAAATGACAAATTCAGAGTCAAAAGCCCAGAATGACACCCAGAAATAATACAAGTCCTGTTTTTCTGCTCTGATGGCTGTGGGATCAAAAATGTCAGTTTGAATGGGTTTCAATGGAGCATTTTTGGACCTGAACAGTCTGAATGTAACTATTTAGTTTCCACAGTGTATTTTAGACTGATTGTAGGAGCTGAGCTGCAAATTCACTGATTACACTCAGATACACAATCTGGACTACATTTAGGACACACGCATCAACACACACACAGTTATCACAAAGTGAATGAAAAGCGTGTAACATGCAAAGAACAGTCCTTAAGGGTTAACTTACTCTGGTTTAACAGAAGCTTTACACTCTAAAACACACACACACACACACACACACACACACACACACACACACACACACACACAGAGCCCAGCTTCAGGCCAGATATGACACACACAGCATGAATGCCCTGCCTTGTTGGGCATAAAACCAACAAACACACACCCTCCTCTCTCTCTCTCACACACACACACACTCACACACACACACACACACACACACACACACACACACACAGTATGGTTGAATGAACGATGCCTGAACGAGCCTCGCCCACAGACAGACGGACAGACAGTCTGATCTGAGGAGTCACCGATTCACCTCCACCTGAAATCTGCTGACACCAAACGTACTGAACGTTTTTGAGGGTGTTTTTTTGTTTTTAACGTCCCTGCAGATGTCAGGTGTCGGCTGCACATCAGGTTTGGGTGTCAGTTCCACCGAAACAACATATGATTCACGCTATCATGAGAAACCTGATGAACGCCGCCAATCTTTTCCAAATGACTCGTGTATTCCACCGAAAAGTCAACGCGTTTGAACGAGCGGCTCTTGCATGAAGTCCATGGTCACATTTAACTCTTTGATGCCTGAGTAAATTGATTTGATTTCTCTCAAAAACATGATGAGATGGCGATGAGCAACTTCACAAGACACAGCCCAAAATTTAGCAAGAAATTAGTAAAAAGTTACAAGAAAATTACCAGAAAAAGGTGCTAAAAAATGAAAAAAATGGGTTTTTTTCTGTAACATAATTAAAAAATAGTTTTCTGGACAACTTATTTAAGACATTAAATAATTATTTAAATTTTTAGAATAGTGCATAGGGGAAAAAGAAAATTCATAATATCTTACATCCTGTATCTTAGGAATTTTATGACTTTTGGAGTTTTTATCAAAAATAATTTAATGCCAATTAAAAGCTTATTTTCTAGATAGCTGAATTTAATGCTCTTTAAGACTTTTCAGGGATACAGAAACATGCAGCGTGTTCATGTGGCCCTCATGAGCTCAGGAGCTGAAGGCTGCACATGTTTCCTGGGAGCCGTTTAAAGCCCTTTCGTTCTGGTCCCCTCCCCCCCTCCGCTCCTCTGGTTTCATAGCAACTTGGCACAGACAACATCCCTGTTGTACTGGGAGCTGTGGACCTCCACTCACTCCACCACCATCATTAATCTGCCACAAAGCAGCTCTTTCTCTCCGCTGCTCGCCGCGAATCTCCTGACAGGCGGACTCCCTCCTGCTAATCCACCACACTTCATCCAAACAGGCCGAGAAAATACCCACACAACGGCCCGAATACGGCCCGAATCCTGACGCAGCCGAGAGGACTCTTAGTAGGCCCGTCACAGACTGGTTTTCAGCGCCGAGAGTCCCTGAGACCCACAGATCGTCCCACAGATCGTCCCACAGATCGTCCCACAGATCGTCCCACAGATCGTCCCACGGGAAAATTAACTGGGTCCCACGGCTGCACAAGACGGCAGAAATGCCATCACAGAATTCAACAACAACAAAACTGTTTATTGGACACAAATCAGGGCCAAACGTCAATAAAGGTAACGCAAAGTTACGTTAGGGATGTTAGTCCAAAGGGATGATGATTCACTACGGCAGCGATACTCAACCTATGGCCCGCAGGCAAAATCTGGCTCCCGATAAGGTGCCAGATGGCCTCCCAAACCATTTCTAATTTACAATGAAAATAAAGTGATTCACACTGGGAATTGATTTTGTACTTTCCGTGTCCATAAGGTGTCAGAGTGCATAAAACAGCATCAAAATAGACTTCTCTCACCAGTAAACGGCCAAAAAATACAAACAAGAGCGGCTCCGATGATTTCATCAGAGGAGGAAACTGTGCAGACAGTCAGAGACCAGAGATGGAAAGATTCACCAAACATTTCCTGCCACCGAAACCCATCAGAGACACACAGAGACACAGAGACAGAGAGACAGACAGAGACAGAGAGAGAGAGACACAGAGACAGAGAGACAGAGAGAGACAGAGAGAGAGACACACAGAGACAGAGAGACAGAGAGACAGAGACAGAGAGAGAGAGACACAGAGACAGAGAGACAGAGAGAGAGAGAGACACACAGAGACACAGAGACAGAGAGACAGAGAGAGACAGAGAGAGAGACACACAGAGACAGAGAGAGAGAGACACAGAGACACAGAGACACAGAGACACAGAGACAGAGAGACAGAGAGACAGAGAGAGACAGAGAGAGAGAGACACAGAGACAGAGAGACAGAGAGAGAGAGACACAGAGACAGAGAGACAGAGAGAGACAGAGAGAGAGAGACACAGAGACAGAGAGAGACAGAGAGAGAGAGACACAGAGACACAGAGACAGAGACAGAGACAGAGAGAGAGAGACAGAGACATAGAGACACAGAGACAGAGAGAGAGAGACAGAGACATAGAGACACAGAGACAGAGAGACAGAGACAGAGACACAGAGACAGAGAGGGGGGGGGCTTCAGTTATTTATCAGATTAAACACTCACAGAGACGACAGAAGAAGGGAGTCGACTAAACGAAAACTACAGCTGTGAAACACGGCTGACTTGTTTCAGGTCACCTCTTGTCTGCACATTAACCCTTTGAACCCAGAGTAAATTGGCATGATTTCTTTCAAAAACATGGAAAAGAAAGCAATGAATGTAAGAAATGTCCCACAAAATCCCAGAGTTGTCCTAAAATCATAGAAATTTCCTGAAAATCTAGAAACGTCCTAAATTCCTGGAAATTTCCTAAAATCCTAGAAAAGTCCTCTAACTCTGAGAAATGTCCTAAAATCTCTGACGTCCTAAAATCCAACAAATGTCCTAAAATCCTAGAAAAGTCCTTAAAATCCAGGAAATGTCTTAAAATCTGAGAAATGTCCTAAAATCAAACAAATGTTCTAAAATCCTGGAAATGTCACATTAAGTAACGTCTTGCATTTTGGGGGATTTTAGGAAAAGAAAATTACCGGAAAATGAGTTTGGAAAAAGAAGGTAGAACTATAAAATTATCCAAAAATAGGGTTAAAAACTTAATAAAGTAAGCAGCTCATTGTCTGCTCATTAAAACAGCCATTGGCTGCAGCCCTGTAGAAACCTCACTGGGACTTAACTTACTGGAGGTTATTGTCTTGCTTTTTTCCCAATAGGAATGGCAGCAAATAAATTAAATTCCTCATGTTCAGCCCACAAACTTTCACCTCAGTGTTACAAAGACAAAGAAAGAGAGCAAACACGAAGTGACAAAGAGGCAGAGCCAGAGAAAGGTCGAGAGTAAACGGAAAGAGTGAAAAGAGAGACGATGGAGGAAAAGGAAATGTCAGAGTTTACGGAGTCAGCAGCAGAACCACAGCGACGATGACTGCGCTTCGTTAAGAGCTTTTCACCAATAAACCACAGAGACTTAGGAAGCCTGAGGACACGGCAGGTCACAGCTTCACATCAGCACTTTTAATATTTAATGTGACATCGCCCACATTTCTGTTTTGACGCAGATTCAGGGAATAACTGCTGACCTGATGTCATTAATCCTGTTTTAAACTGAGACTTGTGTTGTTTAAAAAACGGTCTCAGATATTTAAAATGTTGTTGAGTTCAGTACGTCAGGATCAATACAGATTATAAGTAATTAATGAGACCAATAACATTTGGAACCGATACGTATTTACAATAAAAAAAATGATTTTATATTTACAATTTGGAAAATAAACTTGAACACAAAACTTAGTTTAAATGCGTCTAATCGAAGGTTCAACATGATATACAGCAAGTTCCTCGCAAGTTTTTTCAACTCAAGTGAAAACTAATATTAAAAATAAATGAATAAAAGTAGCTACTTAAGTTTAATTCATTTATTTTAACGGTGATCATTACATTAAAATGCCGATACAGATAATCAGCAAAATGCCAAATATCGGCCCCAAAAATTGGCAAATAATCTGTCCCCGAGTGTAAAGTGTTTCACGTGTGGTCTAAAACTGTCTCAGAGACCCTGTAAGATGCACTGATGATGAAAAACTCAATCGCCTCTGCATTAATTCTCTGCTTTCACTGAAAGTGTAAGTTGAGTCTGGAGACAGATTGTAGCTGAGTCGTCTGGGGAAAAGGTGCCAAGAGAAATAAATTTAATTCAGAGTTAGTCTGAAACTTTTCGTGTAAATTATTCACCAGATGGGATGTTTTTGTTCTTCAAGAACAGACTGGAAAAATGTATTTTTGATAAGATGGACCCAAACTCATCGACTGAGCTTCCCCTTGCTTCATCAACATGAATTAATATTCAGACGCTGGTTATAATTCAGAACAAATTTCATTTCAACAGCTTATTAGAGAACAAACAAGTTGAAGAACAGAAATAAATATCTAGGATGTTTTACTGCAGTTTAACCCTCATAGGGCCTGCTTTGATATTTCACAGACTTGTATCGCTCTGCACACAAAATATGCTTTTTAAAATCAAGCTTTAAAAAAAATATTATACATTAATATTATTTTCTACTTTGATTGAGATTATTTTTTAACCAACATCACATCCACTATCCATAACTTTCCGAATTTTTACTCTTTAGAAGCCAGGTTTTTGTCATGACGCCACTATGATTTTAATTTAAAAAAAAAACCTGGGATATGTCAATGATTAGCAGCATCTAATTTTTACATTATTATTTTCTGCGCAGTGTCAAATATTCATGCTAATACCGCTCTGCACAAAAAAAACACAGTTTTAAAAATCAGGCGAAAAATTATTATACACTAACATGATTTTCTACTTTGATGGAATTTATTTTTTAACCAACATCACTCCCAATCATATATAGAAGATTATCAAATATTCATTCATTTTTAGAAATTTAACCCTTTAAATGCCAGGTTTTTGTCATGATGCCACAATGTTTTTAGATGAAAAAAAAAACATGTAATGCTTGTATGCTTTGTAGTTTCCACAGTGTATTTTAGACTCATTGTTGGAGCTGAGCGGGAAATTAAACAAATACACAATGTTGTCAAAATGTGTCAAAATGTATGCCACATGCATGAACACATCCAAAATTATCAAAAAAAAAGGAAAAAAGAAGAAGAATGAAAAGTTCATAAAATGCACCAAACAGTCCCTAAGGGTTAAATTAATTCTTTGCACTGTGACGTTAGTTTCAGTCGTTTTTGGTTCTCTGCTGAAGAACAGATTCTTCGTCTCAGCGGGGATCAAACGGCCGGAGCAGAAATGACAGAGAGAGAAATAAAGTCCAGCAGAGCGGAAACATCAGAGAGAGACAGATGGAGAGACGGACTGGACCCCCGCCAGACTGTAATGGACTCACACAGATCGGTCACAGCGTCAGCAGGTTCCCCTCCACCGACACCACGTCAACAGCAGCTTCTGTTCTGCTGCCGTCACAGAACGCTGCAGGCAGAACCAAAGACAGAACCAGCACATCCGAAGGTCAGCAAACCAGCAGAGACACAAAACTAAAGACTGGACGACTACAGGACCAGCAGAGCCAAAAAAACCACTGGACAGTACCTGCGACACAAGGTCACCAGAAGAGACCGCCAAAGAACACATCTTCAAGATAAGAGGAGAACAAGGCAGAACCGAAGAACTACGAGATTCAACCGGAGAACAAAGACCAACACGGTAGACCCGGGAGGGCTGGGCGATATGGAATAAAGTCTTATCACGATCATTTTTCCATATCAGTCGATATCGATATATATATCACGATATACAACAAATCAGTGTTTCTGTCGAGCTTAAAGGTTCCTTTGACTCAGTGAGATATGAAGATATCATCAGGTTAATTTAGGTTTAAATATTTAGTTTCTGTCAGACATTGAACATGACAAATATACTGTAGAACAGCATCACCAGCTGGAGGACCTATTCTACTAAAACTCACAGAGGTCCAGTTACTAAAATTTCCTCCCAGCAAAGGTCCGAGCCTCAAACCTAAAATCAATGTCACCATTAACTGAACATTTTACTCTGATTACAATTAAAGAACGATTATTTTGCTTTATTGCATTATAAAAAAATGAAAAGCTCCATCTTAAACAAACTTCAGGTAAATTGAAGCACATTGTGCTGATAATAGTCCAACCTCTCCTGACTGCAGGACTCTGACTTCAGCTTCTGTCAAACTTCTGTGCTGTTAATCATTTTACTCAGGAATTAAAATCTTTTGAGTCGGCCTACTTCTCCTATAGCTGCCAACATTCACAGTTAGAGAAAGGCTGAAAATAAACTCATGTGCTTGTGGCCCCGGGCCCCCAAAACATTACATCTGCCCCTGGAAATAATAATGAGAGCTGCTGTAAAGGGCTGTTGGACATGTAATATCATTATGAAAATATTCTGTTATTATCATTATTTTAATTAATTCCAGCATTATATAAAAATTAAAAGCTCCATCTTAAACAAACAAACATGATCTTAAGGAGAGACCATCGAAAAGACAGAACTCACAGAACAACAGAACCAAAAGACAGCACCTTCAAATTAAAAGTATTTGAGTAAAGAACGTCTCTGTAAACAGATATGAAAGCGGATTAGAAATTAATATAAACATGGATGAAAGTTGTCGTCAGAACGATAGCCGTTGGGTTCTAGAATTGATCAAATTGTTAAAAAATGACCAGCACATAGAAGAGGAAGTCTTGGCCCAGATATCGATTGGAAACAACAGTTCCCCAAAAACATCTTCTGTCATCAGAGATTAGCCTGAGATTGCTCAGAACAAAACTAGAGAACGGAGCCAAACGGGAAAAGGTCTTAAGCTGCAGAACCAGACGCTATGAGCTAAAGAGCTGAATGAATGGAACCAAATAGACATAAATGTGGAACCAGTGGAGCTCAGAGGGTGCAGAGACAAATAAAACCATCGGAAAAACCTGCAGAGATCACTGGTGTGAAACCAGGAGTTTTAGAGAGAAACCAGTGGAACCAAAGAATGGAAAAAACGGGGTTAAAAATGTGAAAAATGTGGAATGCCAACACACAGAAACAGTCATGAGCATTGGGAACGTCCCTCACAAAACTCAGAAGCACTTAAACATATTTTCTTTTCAGCTTCTCAAGACGTTACATTTATTGTTTTTGTATCAATATGAATTTTCATCTTTGAGTTTTGGACTGCTGCTCGGACAAAACAAGACATATGAAGACATATGTTTGGACTGAGGGAAAATGTGACAGTTGTTTTAATATTTTTGACATGTTATGAATGAATGAATCAAGGAAAATATAAATAAGCTGCTATAACTACACACAGTTTATAGTATGTATACACAAGTTTTGTAGTGATTGGATTGGAGTTTAAGTACTAATCATTATATCAGTGGTTTATTATTGTTGTTGCTATCCAGGTTTAAATATCGATGCAAAGGTGTCTCATAAAAGAATTTAAATACACACGTTCCTTCAGCATAACAGGACAATAAAACTAACTGTTTTATCATGTAAACAAATCATTATGGGATATCAAGCTACTATTTTGCATTTTGCTACAATATTATTTAGTGCTGCAGCTAATTATTATTACAGATTAACTGATAAATGGTTCTAAATTCCCACAACCCAAGCTGACTTTGCGTATGACAAAAACAAGCAGCAAATATTTAAAGTCGAGAAGCTGGAAACCTTTTCTGTCTGGTATTTTTTGCTAAAACAATTTAACCTAAGTTATTAATTTTCTATCCAATGACTAATCTAATTGTTATTTTTGCTCTAATATCAATTTTGAACATCTTTGATGGATGTAAATAAATACAAAGAATTCATTAAACACAATACTTAAATAATAATTTAAAAATTTGCTTTTTTTTAAGATAACATTTGAGCATGTTTTGAACATCTGATGGTAATAGTAGTAGTTAAAACATTATTTTCACAATATTTTAACTGATCATATCACTAAATTGTAATGTATGACATTATTAGGGCATAGTTTTCAGTTTTCAGGTACATTTTTATGCATACATTTTTGCCTGCTGCAAATGATGCTCCCAAACAAAAGTTTGATTTGTATTTGCAATATAAATATTTTTTTAACAGGCCTAACAAACAATAATATAATAATACATATTTGGATACAATACTGTGACGGAAAATATCACGATACTAAGCTGTATCGATATTTTTCTCCCACCGCTACTGCATCATAACAGTGCATCTCTGTCAGTGTAAAAGTGGGTTTGTATGATTTCTACACACACTCGCTCATATCTCACGTGTACGTGATACATGCAGTATTACATAATGGATTCAAACTGAATATTTACAGTCACTTTTGTTATTTGTGTGTAGGATATCACCAGCAGCCTCAGCAGGTTCACGCACTGTAACACGGTCTGCTGTCAAACCAAACCTCATTCAGAAAACCTTCACTTTTCATCCACAGGCTGTTAGCTAGCTGCTACGAGCTGTACTCGTCATTATTTCACCTGTTGTGTGAATGAATCATGATGTATGTGATTACAAATGTGTGTATGATTAACATAAATGAGTCACGGTTTCATGTAAAGGTGAATATTTGCTCGCGGAGGCTGAAACTCACCTGCCGGGCAAACGGAGCATCAGACGTCAAAATGCGGAAATGTGGAAGTTGAGGTGGTTGAATGAAAGCAGCTGGACGTCAGCGAGGATGAGTTTGAGTTAAATCCAGCCGGAAGGAGTCTGAGAAACGACGACAAGCGATAAAAGTCCTTATAAATGATGACAATAGCGATTAAATCCACTGGGAGGTCCGAGAAGGGCGAAGCGGCGGTGCTCCTGCGGTGTTTTCGCTGCTGCTCTCCGGCCTGTAACAGCTCACACTGCCGAACACTTCCGAACACTTCCGAACACTACGGGGTCTCCGACACCAACGTACCACCTGCACGGGTTCTCTCCGTGTTTGCAGGTAAAATATCAAAAGTAAAACCGGCTCGTTTTCGTCTGAAATGCGCCTGAGCCTCTCGTGCGCAGAGGTCGAGCTGCCGTGGACCGACTGCTGCTGCACGAGCTGCTGAATCATCCACACACACAAACACACACGTGCACGCGGACAGCGCTTGCCCGAGGAACAGCTGACACTGACGTCATCTGCCCACTGTAAACATAACCCTTTCCTCGCCACACTTTTTCCCATGAACATCCTTTTTGTTAATGACATAATTACTTCATATGAAATAAAGAAGAAGATTCTCCACTGCAGGCCACTGTAACAGATATTAATTTAAAATTGTTATTTCTATATATATTTCTATAATTATCATAACTATAGCTTATATGTTAAATTATGTAACAGAAGCAAAATATTTTTATTTATTCTTTCAGATTTTCTTTGAATGTACAAATAATAAGAAAAAAACACTCTACAGTGCATTTTGTGTATATTTAGGCGAATGCAAAAACTGGACACTAGTAAACTATGAACTCTCACAAATAACCAACCCGGACACCACAGCAGACAATAGACATTATACATCACATCCCTACCTCAATCCACCCGGTGCACACCCTAATTATCTTCCATGTGCAAAATATTTCCTGTGCAATATATTTCTATCTGTGCAATATACTTCACATACTGTGCAATATGTCATGCAATACACCGAGTCGCTCTACTCATATTTATTATTTAACTTATACCTCCACACCCATGTATATAGCTGTATATAAGTCTATTTTTTATTTTTTATTTTTTATTTCTATCTCGTACTTAATTCTGTAAAAAGCTTTTGTACTTTGCACTGAAGGAATGGAGAAGCTCTCCAATCTCGTTATACACAGTATAATGACAATAAAGAGCATTCTGATTCTGATTCATATCTTCTTCTTAATGGTAAAAAAACTAATTTACACAACGGATTACTGTAATCCACGGTGAGACGTGGTAATGGAAATGACAGTTATATTACTGCTAATTTTGTTTCAATACATTTCTCTAAATATGTTAGATTTCACAAAAATGACCGAACCAAAATGGACCATAGCTAGAGAAAAAAAAAACATAATTTAGACATGGGCAGGACCTGAACATGCAAACGCTGAAAAGAGTCAGTGTGAATTGTGCAGCAGTTGGTGTGTTTTGAGTATTTTTCCACTAGAGGGCAAAATGTACCTTCCCTCACTGCTGCTGCTCACCAACACCCTGCTGCTGTCGGGGATTTTAAAGCTTTCTAATAACAGTAAATCATAATGTACCACATGGAACAAGTAAAAAAAAACCCTCTTTGAGCACATAAAACTGTGAAAATAAACAAATACAAGAAGTTTCTCCTCAAAGAAACCTGACTTTGGAGCACGTTTCCCCCTTACACCAGAAAGGTAAAGTTCTCTAAGATTTTGTCTCCGTATACGGACAAACAAACAGACCAAAAAAGACACGCAGTCTATTAGACACGGTGCAAAAATGTCTTTAAAGATCTTTTTTGACTTTTTTTTTCTTCTTGGTAACAAAAATGTTGGTGGAGGGTCATACAGTTTCACCGAGACGAGCGACCCCCCCCCCCCGATAAATAAAGAACAGTCCCTTATGGATAAAAGGTTTTTCTCTTTTTTTAATCCACTCATATTATGTCACTGTAGCATTTTAATGACTTCTGAATCTGCATTTATTTTGGTTGTTTTTATATTGCATCACAAATAAAATCCATGATCATTATTATTATTATTATTAACTATATTATAATATAATATATTATAATATAATCAGAATAATAATATAATATATTGTTATATTTGTTGTTTTCTTCAGGTTGTGAATCTGTTGATCTGATGGGACACAATAAAAAAGAAAAAATAAAACTGATAAGGGGGCTGTGAAATGAATGCTGATATGGTGAGAGCGGAAATGTAAAGGACGTGAGCGGGTAAAGATGCTTTAAGGTCGCCATACGTAGCCTCAGTCTGTGCGCGCGCTCAGCGGCGGACTAACGGAGCGTCACCGCGGTTCTTTTTTGGGACTCCAGGGGAGGTTTTTTTCTTTTGGTCTGAGAGAAACAGATAATTTTGGGGGGTTTATGCGCGCGGCAGGTGATGATGGAAAGAGGATGGGAGATTCACGAGGAGCGGCTGACATGGCACCGTGAGTCTGGGTCTCCATGGAGAGTTTTTACAATGAGAGCCAGAGCCAGCCGGACCGGCACCAGGTGGTCACCGCGGGCGCGGACAGCACCGGGCCGGGTGGAGGTATCAGCCTGCGCGCGCTGACCGGCTGCGTGCTGTGCGTCCTGATCGTGTCCACGCTGCTCGGGAACACTCTGGTGTGCGCCGCGGTCATCAAGTTCCGCCACCTGCGCTCCAAAGTCACCAACTCGTTCGTCATCTCGCTGGCGGTGTCGGACCTGTTCGTGGCGGTGCTGGTGATGCCCTGGAGGGCGGTGTCCGAGGTCGCCGGGATCTGGCTCTTTGGCCGCTTCTGCGACACCTGGGTCGCCTTCGACATCATGTGCTCCACCGCGTCCATCCTCAACCTGTGCATCATCAGCATGGACCGCTACTGGGCCATCTCCAGCCCGTTCAGGTACGAGCGCAAAATGACGCGCCGGTTCGCCTTCCTGATGATCGGGGTCGCGTGGACCCTCTCCATCCTCATCTCGTTCATCCCCGTGCAGCTCAACTGGCACCGCGCGGACAACTCCAGCGCGGAGAACCCGGACGACTGCAACGCCAGCCTGAACCGGACTTACGCCATCTCCTCCTCCCTCATTAGCTTCTACATCCCCGTGGTGATCATGGTGGGGACGTACACGCGCATTTTCCGCATCGCGCAAACCCAAATCAGACGGATTTCGTCGTTGGAGAGGGCGGCGGGACCCCGTGCGCAAAACCACCGCCACCGCGCGTCGACGCACGACGAAAGCTCGCTGAAAACGTCTTTCAAGAGAGAAACGAAAGTTTTAAAGACCCTGTCCATCATCATGGGGGTCTTCGTGTTCTGCTGGCTGCCGTTTTTCGTCCTGAACTGCGTGGTGCCTTTCTGCGAGCTGGACAAACTGGGAGAGCCGCCGTGCGTCAGCGACACCACCTTCAGCATCTTCGTTTGGTTCGGCTGGGCGAACTCGTCCCTGAACCCGGTCATCTACGCCTTCAACGCGGACTTCCGGAAGGCTTTCTCCACCATCCTGGGCTGCAACAAGTACTGCTCCTCCTCCGCGGTGGAGGCGGTGGACTTCAGCAACGAGCTGGTGTCTTACCACCACGACACCACCATGCAGAAAGAGGCGTGCGCCGTGCCGGGCCCCGGGGCGCAGAGGCTCCTGCCGCCGCACACCGGAGGAGATCCGGAGCAGAACTTCGACAAAGTTTCCGTCATTTCGGATGATTCCCGAAACCACAGCAACCTGCTGCTTCCCGCCATCCTGCAGTACGAGTGCGAGGCGGAGATCTCTCTGGACATGATGCCCTTCAGCTCCTCCGGACCCACAGACTGCTACGTGATTCCGGGTCAGATCCAGGACCTGTGAGACACTGGGGCCTTTAGCTCTGGATCATCCTTTTGATGCTTTTTTATGCACCTTTTTATGTCACCTTATTTACCTTAAAAAAGTTTTTTTTAAAAAAAAAAAACAACAAACTTTAATTCTGAAAAATGATGTTAAAAATATCAGTAGATGTGGTGATCTGTGCTGATATTGACTAGAGTAAGAAAATAGTCTGTATTTTGTTAAAAGTGGTGAAATTTGGAAAGCATGTTTTATTAAACAATCTTGGATTTTTTTTTTCCTTTTAAATTTTTTTCTTTAAATTTTTTGGTATTTTTTTTCTTCAACCTTTGACAAATGTCTGAAACTATAAATAGTTCTTATTGTTCTGTTCAGTTTTGTTTAATCAAAATAGACATTTTTTTAAAAAAAAAAAATGAAATCCCATACATCATCAAATTTAAATTATTTTATGTATTAGCAGCATATATTTATATATTTAAATGTTGCATATATTTGCCATACAGTGATTACATCGTGTTGGAAAATCATTCTTACAGTAACTTTGATAGTTTGAACTTTGAGCCCTGATGGTTTAATCCACAAATGAAACATTAAGATTTCTGACTTGATTTGATCCTCATTATTGTTCAGAGCCGCTGCAGCACTGAAGTCCACTTTTTAGATTTAATGGATTCGGTGACATTTTGCAGCGAGAGCTTCGGTCCTGCGGCTCTCACTGAACCTTTGATATGTTAAACTGATCATTAAGAACAATTACAGCATTAATTTCAGTGTTGGGCCCTCGAGGTAATTGTGGGCTGTTTGTGTCGGAGCGCTCGACCGCTGAGCCTCAGTGAAACCAAATAAAACGGTGAACAAGAGACGAGACGTTTGAGTGTTTGTGTCCATTCAGGACGGACGGATCGATGTCTCCGTCCTGTCAGGTATATATGTTTTTCCTATAACTTTTACTGGTCATTTTTTTGTTAAGATTTTATTTTTCTTCGACAATTTCTACTTTAAAGTTGTTTTATTTTACTTTTTTGGGAAAGTTCTTGTTTTTTTAGAGAAAACCTGCCTTACAGACCCAGCATGTGTTCATACATTCATAAAATTTTGGGCATTTTTTTCCTTATGAAAAGTGCTGGTGATCTTTTAATGTTTAAGATTTTTTTTTTCTTCAATTGGTAAATTTCATTTGTTCTAATTTTTTTTTTCTTTAGAGACAAAAAAGTGAATATGCATGTTGTTCAGTATCTACACTGGATATAAGTTGGCAGGTGAGAAAGTAAAATAAAGTTAACTTTACTCATGTAGCGTTTTACTGAAACGAGCCTGTGTGACCCCTGTGGACGGAGGTCAGAGCCAATCATCATTCAGCGTCTCTGCAGACAGAGACAGAAGACAACTGTTTTTGCATCAGAAATGAAGTTTGAAGGAGACGTGTGAATTTAATGAAAACACTGTACGATCTGGGTCTCTTAACCCTTCACCACCTGAACCAGCATCAGTTTCTTGTGCTGCATTTCACTTTCCACCAGCATTTAAACCTGCAAAAATTGGATTTCCTTGAATTAAAAAAAAAAAAATAAATAAAACCTTTTAAAAAAAAAAAAAAAAAAAAAACCAAAAAACAAAAACACATGGAAAGGCAGTGAACAATGCCAGAAGAAATGACCAGAGAAAAAAGGACTCTGAAAGTGGTTAAAATTGTATTGTTTTTTTTAATATGCAATTGTTTTTCTGAACGTTCTTTGATAAACTTTTCAAACAAACAGGAAGCTGGAGCCTGATGTCAAATTAACCTGCAAAACAAGAAAATATGAAGTTAGTCATGAAGACAAAAAAAAAAAAAAAACCAAAACAAAAAAAACACAACAAAAAGTAAACATGTTAACCGGAGTTGTTTTTACCATGTTAGGCCTTGTGTCCTCCTTTGGACCCGGTCTCTGGTGGAGACCAGTATGGAGCCTCGACAGGCTCGGAGTCAAAGACCTGAGGAGGAGGAGGAGGAGGAGGAGCGGCGTACTCTGGGTCGTACTTCGTGTGGCTGAGGAACTCGTGCATTCGCTGGTAGCCATTTCTGCTCTGGACGATGTAGGACGACGGCAGCTCGGGGGACGTGTTGCTCGCAGCGTCGCTCCGCTGCATCTCGGCGTTGGAGTCCCAGACGCTGAAGTCCGGGAAACCACGAGACGGCATCCAGCTGCTCGGGTCAGGGAACGAGGCCCAGGGAAGACCAGGAACAGAGTCTTCATCAGCAGAGCCGGCGGCTGAAGGAGCAGCAGCGTACGGAGACGAGCCGTCAGAGGCCGAGGCCCAAACAGCAGACTGGGGCCCCGCAGAGGAGCCGGGGGCCTTCCCAGGGCCCGGAGGTGGAGGGGGGCGAGGAGGACTGACGTACCCTGCAGACTGGGAGGCAGCTCCAGCACCGCCATAGAAAACAGGTCCATCATCACGACCTGAAACCAAAGAAAAGTTCATCCATGAGAGTTTAGCATCATTGGAGACTTCTCACCTATCAGGGAACGTTCCCACAACGCCGGCTAACGTTACAGTAATGTTTTCTTTAAAACATTTTAATCTAACATTCAGAGAACATTTTAGGGCTTTTATCATTTCAGATAATGTTCCTGTGACTAAGATGTAATGTTTGAGGATGTTGATGTGACAGATCAGAGGAAGTTTATAAAATGTTCCCACAATGTTACATGAAAAAAAAGTTTTCAAAGCAACATTGAGAACATGTTAGAGGCCTTACACAACATTTTAATGAAAACGTGTTTATTCCAAACAAAAAACGTTTATAGAGAACGTTTTTCTAACTTTAAGAACATTTTGGGAACTACAAGAAAACACTGCATCATTCTCTGAACGTTTTTAGAACCTAACGTAGCTGCTGGTTACCATCGTCTGCTGCAGAGAGACTGCCGGCTGAAGGAGGAGGTCCTCCGATGTAGGGAACTGGTCCATCACCAAAGTCCAGGGCTGGAAACGTGTTCCAAGCAGCAGACTGGGGCCCCGCAGAGGAGCCGGGGGCCTTCTTCCCAGGGCCCGGAGGTGGAGGGGGGAGAGGAGGACTGACGTACCCTGCAGACTGGGAGGCAGATCCAGGACCGCTGGAATCAAAAGTCACAGTAAACCGGTTTGGTGACGAGTCTGCGGCCGCACTGGACGGGGTCTGGTTTCCAGTAGGAGAGCTGGACTTCTTGGGGGCCGCCTCAGGTTCATACTGCAGCTTCACCAGAGGACCTGAGCCTTCAGACTGCAGGTCTGATCCAGGAGCAGATCCACCGCCGGAGCGCCAGGTGTAGGGATACCTGTAGTCTGGACACAAAACGTCAAACTGGTTCAGCTCCAGTTCCCCAAGGTCCTGGATCCAGTTCCCCAAGGTCCTGGATCCAGTTCAGACTTTTGACTTGAGAGTGAAGTTAGGAGTGCGATTAACCCTTCGAGCAAACGACCTTCGTTTCTTTAAACATGGCAGTTCAATAAGAAACTCAATAACCCAAAAATGTGCAAAAAAATCCTGCAGGTGTAGAAACTTTTCTCGGAGTCAGACGGTAAAAACAAACTCACCTCCTTTTGTTGCAGGAAAACTTGCAGCGCTGCTGAACAGCAGCACGCAGATCCAAGACACCCTGAGACAGAGACAGCAAGACACTTACTCTCCCAAAATCTCACAATCTGATCCACATCGTCGTCTGTTATACGAAGCTTTGACACTCACCGTAGAGACAGTCCGTCCACCATGTTTGACATGTCCTCAGCGTCCTGTGAGCTGGACGTGTCTCCTCTGGTCTTATATTGGAGCTCCGGCTGCTCTCTGCACTCATCACTCTCATTGAAGACACCTGGAGCTCAATCAGGCCTGGAGAGGACACGTCCCTCTGCAGGGGGACATTCATGTTTCAGTATTTAATAACAGCAGCTGTCAGACACATGTAGTGGAGTAAAAAGTGTAATCTGTAATCCGTCTTGTGCTAAAATGCAATAAATCCTTCAAAGAGGATCAAAGACGAACTGCAGGATTGTGCAGAAATCAAAGCGCATTTATTTTAGGTGTAAATATAAATTAAAAGGCCGACGCGGTACAATATTTAACTCTTTGCATCACTTTGTGGTCTTTTTGTGTCTCTTTGACATGAAGTTTTGTCTGGTTTTGGTTGTTCTGGGGTTGTTTTGTGTCTCTTTGTTGTTATTTAGGTCTGTCAGGTATGTTGTGTCGCTCTGAGGTCAAATTGTGTCTTTTTTGGTTGTTTCGTGTCTCTTTGCAGTTCCTTTGCATCTCTCTGTGGTCCCTTTGTGTCTCTTTATGGTAATTGGCATCTTCTTGTGGTCATTTGGGTCTCTTAAAGATAATTTCGTGTCTCTTTTACGTAAAATCTTGTGTCTTTTGGGTTTTTTGTGGTTGCTTTGTGTCTCTGCAGTTCTTTGCATTGGTTATTTGTCTTTTTGTGTCTCTTAAGGTCATATTGTGTGATTTTGTAGTCATTTAGGTCTCTTTAAGGCAATGTGTCACTTTGAGGTAAATTTGTGTCTCTTTGAGTCATTTTGTGTCTTTTTTTAGTCATTTTGTGTCTTTTTTTAGTCATTTAGGTCTCTGAGATAAAACTGTATATTTTTTTGTTGTTTTACCCATTTTTGGAGTTATTTTCTGTCTCTCTTCAGTTCCTGTCATCTTTTTGTGGTCCTTTTGAGTGTCCTCCTGGTCCTTGTGTGTTGATCAAAAAGACATTTTGTAAGTGAAGTCCAGAGGGGCCCTCTGACACCGTGGGCCCCTCGGCCTGTACAGAAATGTCTCCATGTAGCGTCTCTGTCCCTCAAACCGCATAATAAATGCAGGGGAAGCTTGGGAATGATGGACCTGTGGACGTGTCCTACAACAGACACTCGAGTGTCTCCTGAGACATGAATGAGGACGCCGTGTAGAGACGTGTTCAAACTAACACTGAAACATCAGTCGCACAGATCGATGTTCGGCGGCGGTTTCCTCCGAGTCGAGTGCAGCGGCGAGTGTCTCCCGCCGCCTCTCACCGTTTGAAGCTTTTGTTCCTCTCGTAGTAACGCGGCCGCCGTCGCATGGCAGCGAGGTCAAAGGTCAGGCAGCAAATCAGACAACAAACACAAGAGGCCCTTCAGAGCTGCTAACACACACACTCTGCTTTGATGTGCAGGAGGAGGAGGAGGAGGAGGAGGAGCAGGAGGAGGAGGAGGAGGAGGAGGAGGAGGAGGACAGGGCTGTGTCTCCCCGCTCGCTCTCTGAAGTCACTTCAGCGCCGCCTGCTTTCACGCTGAAGTTCGTCCTGCCGGAGACGTTTCAGCGGACGAGAGAAAATCTGAATCTGCACAAAAACAAAAAAACGTCTGCTGGACGGATCCAGTGTTTGATTAAAGGGACATTTCACCTCAGATCAAAGACATTTGCTCTTTTATCATAGTTCAGGTGTGAGTTGCTGAGTGTTGGAGATATTTTCGTAGAGATTTCTGCTTTATTTTTTTTTATTTTAGCTGTTTAACTGAAACTAAAATATTTGGTGATTTCTGGTTTTGTGGTTACGCTCCAAACGCTGGAGCAGCCAGCCGGAGGATCTGAGAGCAGCTGCAAATATTCAACTTAACGGATTTTATTCTGGCTTTACGTTACTCACAAATTTATAGTTTATAAGACAGTTTAAGAGATACATTTTAGCTCGTTCTCCATGTCGTTTCTTCGAACTGTCGGCGAGTTTCCAAACTACGAAACGTGGCTCGGTACGTGAGGACGGAGGAAGACCCGAGATCTTCACTCTGATACGAGACAAAGAAATACGGCGATGTTTGATCCGCTTTATTGAGCGGCTGCAATAGAAATAATCATGTTAATATGTTTGACATCCATCACCATGGTTACAGGGATGTTATTGTGAGACAAGTCTCATCACTCAGTGGAGACAGTCATCTCGACCGCTTTATTTTGAAAATATCGCTTAAGTTTTGCACAAATCTGGAAAGGAAACATCTTTTGAAGCTCTTGAATTCTCACTTTCATTATACTTGGAAAGTTTCTTGCAAATAAAGCTAAATAAAATTAAAATAATTTCTGCTGTATTTAACCCTTTCACTGAAGGTCCACGTTAATGACAGGAGCACTGGCACTGATGAATCCAGGCTCAGTCTGGTTGGTCATTCTTGTTTTTATTTATTCATTTTAAAGGCTGCCATAATTAAATATCTGAAAAGTAAAGTGCTACTTCTCCCATCCATTAACCCTTTGAAACCCACGTTCTGCGCTGCAGACTCCTTCATTCATTTAAACCTCTGAAACTTGAGCAAACTGCTAAAAAAGCCAGTGAGCAAATATACAAAATTCTTTACCAGGACTCGTTGAAAAGGATTTTGAATTAAACGATTAGCAGTGAGAAGGTCCAGGTACTCAGGACGTTAGAAAAGCAAAGACTTTATTCACAGGTGACGTAACTAATCTTTGTTCATAAACCTTGAAGGCCCCAGTGTTTGTGCATTTAATATTTACAGCTCCATGTATTAAAAGGCCTTTATGCTTTTTAACCATCCAAAGTGTGCCTGCACACCGTTTCAGTTCAAGTTTTTGGAAGCACTCTTTCCATGGTGGTTTGAGGACACCAGGAGTGCGCTGCAGCCTCTTTCAACCAGTTTCATATTTTCTTTTCTCGCTGAATTTCAGGTAATTTTTACTGGACTTTAGAAATCGAGAGTGACAGAACATATTATCTTTATTGTTTTTTTATTAAATGCACTTTGCTCCAGAGTTTCGGGAGTTCAGCTGCACCTGCAGGAAAACACAAAAATGTCAGTCTGAAGAAAAAGACTTTAAAAAGTTAGACTTCACTTTGGATCTTTTGGACGTTAACCTGCAAACAAGAACGTGAACTTTAGCCACAATATTGACCATTTAAAAACAGCTTAAACCGGAGTTGTTTTTACCATGTTAGGCCTTGCGTCCTCCTTTGGACCCGGTCTCTGGTGGAGACCAGTATGGAGCCTCGACAGGCTCGGAGTCAAAGACCTGAGGAGGAGGAGGAGGAGGAGGAGGAGCGGCGTACTCTGGGTCGTACTTCGTGTGGCTGAGGAACTCGTGCATTCGCTGGTAGCCATTTCTGCTCTGGACGATGTAGGACGACGGCAGCTCGGGGGACGTGTTGCTCGCAGCGTCGCTCCGCTGCATCTCGGCGTTGGAGTCCCAGACGCTGAAGTCCGGGAAACCACGAGACGGCATCCAGCTGCTCGGGTCAGGGAACGAGGCCCAGGGAAGACCAGGAACAGAGTCTTCATCAGCAGAGTCGGCGGCTGAAGGAGCAGCAGCGTACGGAGACGAGCCGTCGGTCGAGCCTCCAGCAGCAGGCTGAGCTCCATAAACGGGACCTGAAGCCGCCGCAGCTGAACCTGAACCTGAACCTGAACCGGAGAGTCCACCGGCAGCAGACTGAGGCTGCACAGGGAGGCCGGGAGTCTGCTTCCCAGAACCTTTCTGACCTGAAACCAGCAACACGTTAAAATAAGACTGCACATGGAAAATTTAATAAGATTCTCATTTTTTATAATTTTGTCTGTGTTCATGCATATCACATAAATGTAGTCCAGATTGTGTATTTTAGTGTAATCAGTGAATTTCCAGCTCAGCTTCTGAAAGAAATCTAAAATAGACTGGAAACTTCACTTTACTCAGACTGATGAGTGGAAAGTCGCATGATAACCAAGCCTGGTATTTAAAGGGTTAAAAATATTTAAATTTATGAACTTTAACGTGATTTATGCACTCAGAGGAATACTCGTTTGTAAAATTAAAGCGAGCACTAAAGCTTAGTTTAACTTTAAACTTGCCTCCTGTAATTGCAGGGTAGCATGCACCGCCGCCGAACAGCAGGAAACAAACCCACGACACCCTGTCGAGAGAAAAAAGCCGTAATAAAGTTTTTTCCAACAACATGTAAAGATGATTTAAACAGAATCAAAATAAGAAACGCACCTTAAAACGAAGCCAAACATCCTGAAGCTGCACAAAGATCAACTCGACAGTTTCTCTGAAAGAACCGGACCGACTGAAGGTTGGTGCTGAGACTCACTGCAGCCGCGCCGTCCTTAAATACTGCCGCTCTCTGCTGATCACACTGATGCGTCACAGCTGCTGTCCAATCACTGAGTCCGTCCATGTGTCCCGGCGAACCATGGACCGGAGTCACAGAGGACAGAAACGTGCACGTCTGCAGGACTGACATATTTTATTGAGAGAATACTTCACTCGTGGATTACAGATTACACTTTTTACTCCACTACGTGTGTCTGACAGCTGCTTTTTAAATACTGAAACATGAATGTCCCCCTGCAGAGGGACATGTCCTCTTCAGGGCCTGATTGAGCTCCAGGTGTCTTTAATGAGTGTGATGAGTGCAGAGAGCAGCTGGAGCAGACACGTTCAGCTGTTTTCTATCGTGTCCGTGTCTGAAGTTAAAACGCGGATGCTTGTGTTTTGTCAAGTTTCCAAAGTCAAAGTAAATCTGCCAGCTGGTGTTCACTGATGTACATGTACTTTAGCACAGTTTCTGTATTTGTACTTTTTACACTGATCACTTTGACTTGAACACATTTTAGTCTCATCTTTAAGGTCAGCTGTTTTTTTTAATTCAAAAGTCACCTGATCAGCTGTTCTTGACATTTTGAGGTGATGATAGGCGTGTTAGGGCGTGTTGGTCGGAGTTTGCACAGATGCATGTAAACGGGAATATCAGAGAAATTGAAAAAAGCTCAGTAGGAGTTTAGTCTTTTTTGGAATAAGGGAAGAAACTGGACTATTTTGTGTGTGTAATGCACTCACTGTGGCTGCGTGGATATCCTGAGGCTCATTTTAAAGTCTGAGATCAGCTCATCAAACTGCAGATCACACAGGAAGCCTGAACAGACTCAGCTGATCCTGCAATAACACACAGAGTCCTCATTCAGTCGTCTGTCGGTCAATATTTCAAATATTTTGCAAAATAAAGTGAGAATTACCTGATTCTGGCTCAAACACAAACGCTTTCTCTGTTTAGACACATCAGAGGTTAAAGGAAATATTTAAAAGCTGCTAAAAGTGATTATTTTTTAAATGGACTGTTTGTGCATTTTACACATTTTTCATTCACTTTGTGATAACTGTGTGTGTGTTGATGCATGTGTCCTAAATGTAGTCCAGATTGTGTATTTGAGTGTAATCAGTGAATTTGCAGCTCAGCTCCTACAATAAGTCTAAAATACACTGTGGAAACTAAATAGTTACATTCAGACTGTTCAGGTCCAAAAATGCTCCATTGAAACCCATTCAAACTGACATTTTTGATCCCACAGCCATCAGAGCAGAAAAACAGGACTTGTATTATTTCTGGGTGTCATTTTGGGCTTTTGACTCTGAATTTGTCATTTTGACTATTTTCCACCTGATATTTGTCGACAATGTTTTTTTTGTAAATTTGAATGAGCAAAGTGTTAATTTGAGTATATTTTTCTAAAATGAGTGCGACAGAAACACAAACAAATATCCACCAATAATTATTTATATTTTTAAAACAAAGCGGTCAGTGGGCAGATAGAGTTTAACATTTTGTTCTTGACAATGTTCAGAAAGTTCAAATCTTTTTAAAAGATGCTAAAAATTCCCTCCACACTCCCTGCACTCATGTCACTTAACCCTTTGACACCTAAAACACACTGACTTGAATTTTAAAAGGCATGAGAGGAAGAAGGTGAAAAGCAACTTCACTAAAATGGCCAAAAATTAGCAAGAAATTTACACAAAGTTACAAAAAAGTTACCAGAAAATAAGCAAAAAAAGGGAAAAATCAGAAACAAACACAAAAAATGACCTTAAAGTGATTAAAAAGGGGGAAAAAAATTATAAACAATGTTTTATTTTGTAGAATAACTCTACATGTACAAGATTTATAAATGAAAACTTCCGGACATTTTTCCTTGTTATTTTTTTTTAATATTATATATTTTCCCCCAGTTAATTTTCAGATGAATTTTTTTATCACCTTATATATATAATTTTTTTTGCAAATTGCAGGACATTTCTTTCCAAGTTACTCATTGCCTTTTTTCCCCACATTTTTTTCAAAATAATTTAAAACAGTTTCCTCAGATTTCAGAGGTTTAGACGCTTGTTAAAGGCGTCTGAACGCAGCACGAGAAAACTGATGATGATTCAGGTGCTAAAGGGTTAACTAACATCTAATGCACTTTGTGGTTGAATGTTTTTTTTCTCTTTAATGACGCTTTTGAACACGTGAAACACGGCGTGAAGAGTTTGTTTCCAAAAAATGACACTTTTTTTCCGGCCAAACTCTTTAAATTCTTTAAATAGCACCATTTTGTTCGATCAATCATTTTGTGGAGTCGGTGAGACGTTAAGCGTCACATTTTGGATTCAGGCGCTTCACGCTCAGCTGCTGGTTTCCTCCCAGTCTGCACCACCAACCAAGGAGGCCGCAGCCAGTCCGACATACGGCGCCACGCGTCAGGGCGCGAAACGTCCCCGTTAACTTCACATCACAGACGACAGCAGAAGTCACGACAGCAGAACAGTCCGAGCAAATTTACAAACATCACATTCAGGTCCTGTTTTCGCTCCTCTGTGGGTTTTAACAGTCCGACTGGAGAGAGCAGAAATGAAGTTTTTAAATCAGAGGAAAAAAATGACTTCAGCGAGCAGCGAAACTTTAGGATTTAACAGTTTAAATATAGTTTAATTTCTCAGGCTGTGACAGATCAGTGTGACCCACATGAGCTTTTTCTCCAGAGGGACAGAAACTGATAAAACTGCCCGCTGTGCAAAGACAATTTTAGGAAAAATGAATCTCTGAATGTGTCAAAGCCAGAAAAATTAAATATATATATTTAAAATAATCTCAAAATTTGGCAGCTCATGGATAGATCATATTCAGGCTTAAGAACTGTGACTCATATGAGCTTTTTCTCCAGACGGAGACAAACTGATAAAATTGCAGACAATTTTAGGAAAATTGAATCACCGAATGTGCCAAAGCCAGAAAAATTGAATAAAAAAAAACCTCACAAAATTGGGGACACATGGATAGATCTTGGTTTTCGTATTCAGACTTAAAAAGTGTGAACCACATGAGCTCTGCCTCTAAACAGAGACAGAAACTGATAAAATTGACGGCTGTGCAAATTAATTTTTTTGAAAATGAATCGCTGAATGTGCCAAAGACAGAAAAAAAAAAAATATATATATATATATATATAAATAATAAAAAAAAAATTCTAAAAAAATGGCGACACATGGATATGATGGACTGGAAGTCAGTCACAGATATAACAGCTTATGACCGATTGATCGATCGAAGAAAACAAGATTTTGGAAAACAAATAAAAATCAGGGCATCAAATGAACCGTTAACTGGGAGTTTTGGGTCCGATTGAGCGCAGCAGGGAAACCTCTAACGTGGAAAAAACATTTTTAGTTTGTGCAGCTGTTCAAAAAAGGTCTCAGCTGTTATATTTTTTGGTGTAACTGGCTGATCAATGCAAAATGATCCAATCACAGGCTGCTCCTCTGGAAGGCTGACTGATGAATTTAACTCTCCAAAAACCGCACAGAGAAAATCTAAGACTTTTTTTTACATTATAAATGTTAATAAACTAACATGCTTGTAGAAAAAAATAGGAAAACACAACATCTTTGTAAAATAACACTTGAGCGGGACAGGATGTTGTTTTTGGAAACGTCAGTCAGGGAGAGACGCTTCAGAAAAGATCGATCACCTTCAACAACGTCAGAGTGTCTCAGACACGGAAACAGACGGAGAGCAAAGTGTTTCAGGGACGGTTCGTGTTTCGGAGAACAGTCGACGCTTCACACAGAAGATCTCTACAATCAGCTGTTTCAAAAATGAGACGTCTCCAATTCAGTATCTACCAAAATGTCTCCTCCTCTGCTCCTGAGACGCCCGAGCGACGGACAAAAAAGCGTTTTTGCAGAACATTAAGAGGTCACAGTGAAGTTGACCTCTTGGATATAAAATGTCAGAACTTCGTAATTATATCCTGTTCTGTGACCTGGACGTTTGTGTGAAATGTGTGTGTATGAATTGAGTTATGGCCAAAAAACATGTTTTATGAGGTCACTGTGACCTCGACCTTTGACCTTCAGCTACCATTCAAATCAGTTTATTCCTGAGCCCAAGTGGACGTTTGTGCCAAATTTGAGGAAACTCCATGTTCAAATACTGCGTTCACGAATATGACACAAATGCAAGGTCACACTGACCTTTGAACACCAAAATCTTACTAATTCATTCTTGAGTCCACTCTTACGTTTGTGTCAAATTGGGGGAAAAAAATCATCATAATGTTCTTGAGATATGGCATTCACAAGAACAGGACAGACAAGGTCACAGTGACCTTGGCATTTGACCTATGACCACCAAAATCTTACCAATTCATCACTGAGTCCAAGTGGACGTTTGTGCCAAATTTAAAGAAAATCCCTCATGGCGTTCTTAAGATATCATGTTTACGAGAAGGGTTGGACGGACAGACTGTCTGTCCTCAGCTGTCAGCAGAGCGGAGACAAAACAACAGAATCTGAGTTTAGAAAATACATCCCACCAGGACAACGACGTCTATGTTATCTAATCCAAATCCAACTGTCGATGGCGTGCTTTGTGTCTAAGTGACGTGATGAAAGTGACACATCTCCTCAAAAAGTGCTGCGCCCTGAACTGATACCGATTTAGTGACAAAAGGACAAAATCAACAGTCACATCACATCACGTCATGATACAACCCGGGATTCATAAAGTGCATAAACAAACCATAGAAAAGAAAACACCTGATAAAAACCTACATGTTTTTTATACATTGTATAAATAAAGTTTGTCTTTGTGCATGCAGTTAGTGACGCAAAGGCTCAGCTGACAGGACGAGGCGAGCGCTCTTCTTCTGCATTTCTCCTCCTGCAGCCGACGCCCCGACCTCCTCATCCGTCTGCAGACTCGTCAGGCTTCATGATCTGGTACGTGATCAGGTACTCCGGGTACGCCTGTGGACGGACACACAGGAGTACGCTGAAACTCAAAGACGGAAATCCCATGGTGACATTGCAATGGACGCAATGTCACCGTGACCTTTGACCCCCAAATTCTAATCAGCTCATCGTTGAGTCCAAGTGAACGTCTGTGTCGAATTTGAATTTGTGTCGAATTAAGGCGTTCCTGATAGTGAAGAATAATGAAGAAAACGAAGTATGAAGCATACTGTCCAGGGCCCTCAGCAGAGGAGACACAGGAGGTCGCTGAGAGCGCCACACGCTGGAGGGGCAAAGCTGTCCGCGCCAAAAAAACCCAAAACGGTAATAATTCTCTGCGCCCGTTAGCGCCCTTTCTTCATGTTCTGCCTTGAAAATAACAAATGAAGAAATAAAGAGAGAAATAATCCTAAACTCGGCGCCCCTGCTGTTTCTCATCATTGACCTGCTGACCAGCCCGCACCGTGAGACCTGACGGGCTGCGGACCGAAGACAAAGACGGGGACGAGTTACAGACAACGGTGTCTCCGCCGGAGTCTCCGCTCTTATTCTCCGCCGTTGTCTCTGAACGTCCGCGCCGCTCTCCGGCCTACTTAGGGACTGTCCTGTAGCTGCTTCCTGACAGTTTGGGGAACGTTCCTCTCTATAGATCCACCAGAACTCAAACACAATATTATTTTCGGCATCAAGTTTACTAGAATGTGAGACACGAGGTAACGGTGACCTTGCCCTTTGACCCATGACCATCAAATTGTAATCAATACATGGTCGAGTCAAAATGGATGTTTGTGCCAAATTTGAAGCAATGCCTTCATTTTGCTCCTCAGATAAAGCATTGACTATCACTGACGCGGAGAAATAAACTGTATTAATGAAGTAACAATTTTAACACAAAATGTTATTCTACCACCTCTAAATCTGAGAGTTCACCTTAATTTTCACATCTTTTTTTTTTACAAACAGGCATAAATATCCCGTCAGCAATGACAGAAAGGGTAAGGACCTGTTTTTTTTAAACTAAAAAAACCTGTAATTCAACAATAAGCAAATACAAACGGATCATGTTAATATTTAATATGGTCGCATTATTATAAATGATAAAATAAAAATGAAAATGTGTGAGAGTCACTGCTGACCTGCTCTCCTCTGTAGATGACGTACTCGGCCAGAGCGAGGCCGTTCACGCTCGGCCTGCCGGTGACCGAGTGGTGACCCGGCGGAGAGTGAGCCATCTTCATGGCGCTGAACTGCAGGAAGGACTTCCCCAGAGTCACCCTGCAGAACAACAGGTGCCTGCCAGGGACAAAAAGCATTAGAGCCACAGAGACGCTGTTATCAAAAACACTGCAGACACATAAACCAGGTGGAGTCCAGGTGGCTCACCTGTGGCACACGTAGCAGGAGCGGTCTTTGTGCAGCGGACAGCCCGTCCCTCCTCCGATCCCGTGGACGTACTGGTTGCTCTTTGACGAGTTCTCGGCGAAGTAGATCCCGGCGCCAAACATCCCGCCGATGTAGGCGTGACGCTCGTCAAAACCTTTGTGGATGATGGCGTTTACGAACGGAGAGCCTGGGAGGAAACGGTCACAAAATCGTCTATACAAACTCCACCGGAGCTAATATTACTACTACTTTACTACTGTTACTGCAGCTGCTACTTCTGCTGTTACTATTATTAGTACTACTACCACTGCTGCTTCATCTAATGTGACACCTGCTGCTATTTGTACTTCTATTAGTACTGCTACTCCAACTACTACTACTACTACTACTACTACTACTACTTCTACTAACACTGCTACTGTTACAATCACTATAGTTGGTGCTACTACTACGACTATTACTACTGCAGTTTTTCCCGCCCTAATCACCACTATTTCTCCCACAAATGATTGTACTACTTGTGTACAACAAACCCCTGCTGATGCTGGTCTTGTCTGCTGGTCTCGTATTGTCGTCGTCCAGCTCACATCCACTAAAATCACATCCAATCTGCCGTTTTCTGTCTCCCTGATCCTGTATGAATGCAGCATAAATCTACAGCTACCACTTCTTGCGAAACCACAACAATCAATACTACTACAATAACCACTGTTACTGCTACTACTAAAAGTACAGTCAGTATTCGGACCGTGGAAGAGCATGCGCTCGTTGGAGTGGTTGTGGTTTTCCTCTGAAACCTCCTTCCTGCGGTGGGTGTATCTCTCCCACAGCTTCTTGTTGCAAACCTTCTGGATCTGAAACACAAGAGGTCACACAGAGGTCAATTAAAGGTCAGACAAATTTAAATTTTGGTTTATGACCAAAGACCTGCGACGCTTACATAACATCTGCCTCACTGCTCATTCGTATGAAGACATGTCAGCATTAGGGGTGGAAATCACAGTTATTAGGATATGATATTATATCAGTTCTTTGGACAATGATAATAATTTGTTGATATCTCAAAGTCTGCCACGATAAAATATTTTATTTTTATCTCTTTTTTTAAATTCTGATTTTCGTTCATTTTTTCCCAGGAGCAAACAGCAACACTGCACATCACATGACTGGTCCACCAATGCAAAAAAATAAATAAATGAATAAAATAAAAGTGAAGGCATTGCATAGTAAGAGGCACAATATGATGAGGTCAAATAACGAGTATTTTGTACATCAATCTCATTCATATCCATTTACTCCAACTCAGATATTTGTCAGAGAGTTTTTTATCTTTCTAAGTAAATTATTTCAGTCATTGAGACTCCAACAATTCGCTCACTTTCTGCAAAAACAGATGACAGACAAACAAAAGACCAAGAAAAGTTTGAATTTCACAAACTTTTGAAACTTTTGAGCATCTGCTGCTTGAATTTGAGAAAAAAAAAACTAACTGTAGGTTTATTCAAATGTGATGAGTCACAAAACACAAAGGAGCGTTATATAATCAAGCAAGTTTTGAATGCAGAAAATCTCTTCTGTCTTTTTAAAAATGATATTTTTACATACAAACTATGATTCAAAGCAGGTAAAGTGACAGGCAGAAATGCAAAGGTTTAATTTCAGACTCTGGGCAAATTGGCCTGAGTTCTTTAAAACATGGGAAAAGACAACAAGAAACTTTAGAAGAAATGATACAGAAATTAGCAAGAAAAAGGTAAAAAATACAAGGAAATTAGCAAAATACAACAACGAAAACAAAACACCCCCCCCCAACAAACAAACAACTACAAAAATTAAAAAAAAAAAACCCTAACCAAACAAGGAAATGATCTGAAAAACAACAAACTGTTCTAATAATAATTCTGTAAATATATAATTATCATAATTATAGATGTATGTTCCCTGGATATTTTTCCTTATCTTAAATAGAAAATCTAAATCTTTTTTGCTCCGGGTTTCAAAGGTTCACTTATATTTACTTTAGGTATTTATATATTTATTTACTTTACTTAATGCTTGTGAAAGGTTTCTGAATGCAGCACGAGAAAAGTGATGTCAGTCCAGGTTTTAAAGGGTTAATTTGACTGTCTGTGCATGAAGTGTACCTGTAGTCGACAAAGTTTACGGAGAGTAAACGTTACCTTGACCAGGTTGTATCTGTTGAATACTCCTCCAGCGTGTCCGCCGTCTCGGTGCTCTCTGATCGTACTCTGCATCTGAACACACACACACACACACACACACACACACACACACACACACACACACACACACACACACACACACACGTCTCATTGGTCAAATCTGAAGGTCACGTGATTAACCACGAGGAGACGTTGTTCTGCAATGTGACATTTCATAATTTTATCTGAAAAACTGAATTTTTTGCAGCATTTTGAATGCCGTCCTCATGTAAACTGTTGCAGTCTGAAGAAAAATGTTACCTTTAAACATCAGTTTTTCACTTACAGAGCAAATCAGTCTTTGTAAAAACAAATGATCAACATCTCTCTGCTGTCTACATAAAGTCTACAAACTCTCTGAATTCAGATGATGAGACGTGAACTTTTGACAGCAGTTTGAAATCTGCCTTTCCATGCACAGACAGCTGATATCCCGCCCCCTGCTGGTTGGTTCGGTCATCTCGGGTTTGTCTCTCGTGGCTTGTCCTTGGTCTCTGAAGTTGTGAGTTCAAGCTTCATGTGATGCAGAATGCATATTTTAATGCCAAATTGTTCATTGTCTTCCAATTCGTGTGCTGCTTGCTGCTAAAAAACGCGACACCCGACACGTTGCCAAAGTCTTTTTATGATCATCGGTAGAAACAGTTGTGTAAGTGTGAGCTCGTACCTCCTCCTCCACCGACTGAAACTCTTTATCATCGGCAGCAAGATCGATCAGGATCGTCCCGCTGTTGGCTGTGTTCAAAGTCAGGTAGGGGTTCACACCTGACACACACACACACACACACACACACACACACGGATCAAGATTACACATACAAATCTTTTCTCGAATTTGAAGCAAAAAAGACAAGAAGAAATGATATATATGTCGTGTTTAACTGTGCATGTGTGTGTGTTAAAGAATGTGTCTTTAAGTGTGTGTGTGTGTGTTTAAGAGTGTGTCATTGATTGTGTGTGTGTCCTCACTCTGCGGCCCGCTGATGAGCCTCTCCACGCCTTTGATGATCTTGTGTCGGTGTCCGTAGGCGTTGATGCCGATCTCCTTCAGCTCACGGTGACCCATCTCCACCAGCACATCCAGAGTGATCTGCATGCACGCACATGCACGCACGCACGCACGCACGCACACACGCACGCACACAAGCCATAAAAAGTCATCAGACGTTGTATTATCAGTCTTTTCTGCCTCCTTGTGGCTAAAAATCACCAAATGCAGCTTTAATGTCAAACCAACATCATGTTTTGTCTGAGAAAATGACCGTTTTATTAATTTTGTTCTCTATAAGTGCATGATTTATTTTCATATTTTACTGGTAACTAAAATAATCCGGTCATATCGTTAAAAACTGTAAAATTTCCATCATCCAACAAGAAAAATAAGGGTTGTTTCTTTCGTTGCTAATCTCACCTGCTCTCTGTCGAAGATCTCCAGAAGATGCTCCAGTCCCAAATTCTTCAAGAACTGACAGATACTGAACTCAACACCTGGAACTACACACACACACACACACACACACACACACACACACACACACACACACACACGAATAAAAACATCAGCCTTGTATTTCAATGATTACTGATAAATGAATTGGAAAAGTGTGAGTATTACACTAACCCGGCTGCAGGGACGGCAGTCTGCATTACAGCACGGGAGGAACTTTTACTTTGTAAAACCTCAGGGAGATATTTTTATTTCTCTGATTTTTTATTTAAATTTTCAAAAAAATTCTGCAAACTTGCTGTATTTGATGTTTATTTGCTAAAGGCATTTCAACAAAGTTTTGCGTTGGGAGTTTGTTATTTATATATATAAAAATATATATTTTCCTATATATTGTCATAGCACTCTTGCATGTATGAAAGATGCTATAAAAATCAAGATTTTAAAATTATTATTATTAAATAAGTAAAAGTGGTCTTTTAACTGATTCGTTTGATTTGCTTAAACTTAGATCCAAACTTTAAAAAAGGAAGGCGGCAATTTGGGGAACAGTCTTGTGGGCAGTTTGGAAAGAAGTGACAAACTGTTAAAGTCGTTCAGGTCATTTTATCGACTCACCGTCCTCTTTTTTCTCAGCGCCCAGCGAGCCTTCGACCGCCGACAGCAGCGCCGACATCTCAGGAAACGCAGAGGACGTTGAAGATGACGGCTGTGATGAGTTTGAAGCATTAGAAGGAGCAGCGGCGGCGGCGTTGCTGTTTGTCGTAGCTGCTGCTGTGGCGTCAAGACCAGAGGAGGAGGAGGAGGAGGAGGAGGAAGAGGAGGAGGAGGAGAGAAGTGGTGGGACCACAGCGACAGGTGGAGCACCAGAGGCCGTCGCCGCCACGCTGATGACCTGAGGTTTATAACAGCCAGGGAGAGCAGAGGGAGGCATGGCTGCTGTCAGCAACGCCCGCACATCATCAGCCTGCAGGAGGAGGAGGAGGAAGAGGAGGAGGAAGAGTAGGAGGAAGAGTAGGAGGAGGAGTAGGATAAACATTAAGACAATCCATCCACAATTAGTCTGTACATATTACTGTGGACTGTCCCTTTAAACGAGCCTGGGACGAACCGTGACCAGGTCCAGAGACGACTGTCCCTCCTGGTTTCGGAGGGTGGGGTCGGCGCCGTGAGCCAACAGGAGGGCACACAGCTGCGTCCGGCCCTTCTGAGCGGCCTCGTGCAGCGGCGTGAACGCCCACTTGTCGGTGGCGTTGACGCAGGCGTCGTACTTGATGAGCAGAGCGGCCACGTCTACGTGCTGGAGCACAAATACAAAGAGGAAGCCAGAATCAACGCCATGTCTCATATTTCAATCGAGGAAAAGTTATATCGCGATTTATATCGTTATCGTTTTATCGCCCAGCTCTATCTGTGGGATCAAAAATGTCAGTTTGAATGGGTTTCAATGGAGCATTTTTGGACCTGAACAGTCTGAATGTAACTATTTAGTTTCCACAGTGTATTTTAGACTTATTGTAGGAGCTGAGCTGCAAATTCACTGATTACACTCAAATACACAATCTGGACTACATTTAGGACACATGCATCAACACACACACAGTTATCACAACAGGAAGAAGGAAAGAGACTAAAATGAGACAAACAGTTTCTCAGGCTGAATTAAAATATTTTATATTTCAAGCGGTTTTCTTTTATGAGCATTTTGCTGCGAGTGTTGAGTTCGATCCAGAAACAAACTGCTCCGTGACGTCAGCTCTCTCTTTGTGCAGCCTCGTTTAAATAAACATTACACCTGTTTGTTCTTCTCCTCCCACCTGTGCACCAAAAAAACCCCAAAAAACACAAGGTAGACAGACAAAATAAAACTTTAAGGTCATAAAAACACCAAACTGCAGCTCCATGGCAACAAAACAGGAGAGCGAACGGAAAAGAGAGGAGAGGACGAGCTGAGCGAGAGAGAAATGAGACTGTTTTAATCAACTGCTGGGACTGGACAAGAGGCCTGGAGAGCCACACACACACACACACACACACACACACACACACACACACACACACACACACACACACACGGTGCAGTCACAGAGTCCTTCGACTGATGAGCTGCTGATTGAAGAGACAGAAAGTGGACACCAGTGATGAGGAGTGAAATGACACATGTATATGTTCAGAGTGTGAGTGAGAGTGTGTGTGTCTGTGCGTGCGTGCGTGTGTGTGTGTGTGTGTGTGTGTGTGTGTGTGTGTGTGTGTGTGTGTGTGTAAATGACTCAATGCAGACAAAGCCAGAGTCGGGTCACAAACTGTTCTTACAGACGGCCAAATAAAAACCAGCTTAACCCTTTGAAACCTGGCGAACTGGCTGAATGAAATTGGTAAGTACAAGAAAATGACCTGAAAATGATCTAAAATACAGAAAAGATTGAGACAAGCTAAAGATAAAGGAGAGACAAACAAAAAAATATAATGATTCAGTAACTTAATTTAAAATAATTTAAAAATGATAAATATACACACATTTTTTTACGAGTTTTTTTTCTTTTTTCCCTTAAATTGTTTCCCGAACAAAGTTATTTCTAAAACTACATTTTTCTTGAAATTTGTGGAAGACTGAAACTGAATTTCCCATTTGGGATTTATAAAGTATATAAATTAAAAAATTTAAATTGCTCATTGCTTTTTTCCCCTCAATGTTTTTGAAAAAAATCACATCAATTTGCTCAGTTTTCAAAGGTTTCATTTTATGTGAAAAGCATCTGAAAGCAGCAAAAAATAAAAAATAAAAAAGTGATGTCGCTCTCACCTGAGCAAACTGGCTGACATGTCTTTCAAAAACATTGGAAAATGGAAAGAATTAATCACCTAAACATTTACAAGAAATTAGTAAAAAGTACAAAAATAATACCTGTAAATTAGTTAAAAAAGAGAAAAAAAACAAACAGATGGCAAAACTTTTTAAAAAATTAAATTACTTTAAAAATTCTAATAATTCTGTGACATAAATTTAAATATGTAACTATGATAATTATAAATATAGTTTTATTTAATTTACCCCTAGCTTTTTTTCCTATACATTTTCTCTAGCTTCTAAAAAAAATTATTTTAGAAGTGTTTGCACTGCTGTCCTGAACAGCTGGTACATGCCGTGTGTGTGTGTGTGTGTGTGTGTGTGTGTGTGTGTGTGTGTGTGTGTGTCTTCTCACCCCGTAGGAGGCAGCGTTATGCAGAGGAATCAGTCCTCCTTTGTCTTGAGAGTTGACTTCGGCTCCGTGCTGCAGCAGGTACTCCGCCACCTCCAGGTTATTGTAGCCCGCTGTCTCACACACACACACACACACACACACACACACACACACACACACACACACACACACACACACACAGGGAGGGAGGGTTATGAACATCACTGAAGGTTAATATTCTCATATATGTCTGTTCTGATTCAGAATATTAAATATAAATTCAGTTTTGAAGAATTAAGACCCAAAAAGTTAAACTGATCACGTGCAGACGTATCAGTCCGCCTGATTTATAATTTTCTCACTTAAGTCTGCAGGAAACTCAATGTGTGTGTGTGTGTGTGTTCTCATGTGCAATCACACAGTTTTACCAATAAATGTTTTTCAAGTTTTAGTTTCAGTTTTCAATGACTTTGAGGAACATTTTTATGACTTTACGTATTCTGACAGGACTGGAAATGGCTATTTGCAAATCCATGACATTTCCAGGTTTTATGACCGTACGAACTCTGGGTCCAGGCTGAAGACGTTTTGTCTCGTTGTCACTCCTTCAGGCAGCTCCTTGTGTGTGTGTGTGTGTGTGTGTGTGTGTGTGTGTGTGTGTGTGTGTGTGTACCTGCCAGGTGCAGCGGTGTGGAGTGTCTCCCCTGTGTGTCTCTGCAGTTGACGTTGTCGTGCGTGCAGAGTTTCTTCACTCGGGCCAGGCAGCCTTTCTTGGCGGCGTCCAGCAGCGCGGCGTCTCCTCGCAGCAGGTCCTGGATGTCCGTGTCTGCGTCCTTCACCAGATCCAGAGGCGTGTTCCCGTCACGGTTCTTCCTGGTCGGGTCGGCGCCATGCTGGAGACAACAGAAGACATTACTGAGAGCTCGAAAACATGATGCAGCAAAGCCTCACCTGTGTGTGTGTCAGTGTGTGTCTGTGTGTGTGTGGGTGTGTGTTTGTGTGTGTATACCTGCAGCAGGAGTTTGCAGATGTCATATTTGCCCTTGGCAGCAGCTTCGTGCAGCGGTGTGAACTTCCAGAGGTCGGCCACGTTCACCACAGCGCCGTGAAGGACCAACAACTCGGCGACCTCGTAGTGACCGTATGAGCAGGCGTTATGGAGAGGAACCAGACCTCTGACACACACACACACACACACACACACACACACACAGATACTTTGAAAAATATTAATAAATACTAAATAAAAACATACTAATAGTAGCACTCATTAAATATGATCACTATGATCACTAAATAATAAAATACTAATACTAATAATACACAATTATCGTCGGTTGAGAGTCGTCACACTACTGAGAATCTTTAGTTCATCGTGTTCAACACGGCACTTATTTTGAAATGAAGATCTGCTGAATTTTGTGATGATCTACTAGAGTTTCAATAACCTCCAGAGAAGGCATTTTTGCTTTTTCCATTCTTGGATTCAAACACACTTTGGTCGAAAGAAAATGTTGCTTTTGTTCGCCATCGCAGGTCACAGTGAAGAAACGCGTGGAAACGTTTCGTTTCGGAGCGAGGACACTTTGATTTAACATAAGCCCAGAGGTAAAAGTAATAATGAAAAAACTCTGCAGGTCTCGTTATCCACGTCCAGAATAATCCTCCTCACCCTTTATCTTTGGCGTGCACGTCGGCTCCGTGCTGCAGCAGGAACTGGACGATGGCCAGGCGGTTGTAGCCGGCGGCGAAGTGCAGCGGCGTCGACTGTCGACCCTCCACGTCCCTGCAGTTCACGTTCTGCATCGTGCAGAGCTTCTACACAGACCGACAACGAACAGAGAGAAAGAAACGAGCAAACTTCATCCTCCACCAACACGGCGCTGTAGCAGCAGACAGCGAATCAAACCGAGAAGCTTCTGGAGATCAGACGCAGTAACATTCATCAGTAAGGTTTCTGTCTGCTCAAAAATGACTTCAGATTCTCTCTGTTAACCCCACGGGATGGTCTGTCCTGGGTGGTATGAAATATTTCAGAACTTCCTGAAATTTCACTGGGTTATACGGTGTAAACTACATACGAGTACAAATGGAGAAAAAGGAAACCTGGTGAGAAATGTTCCACAAATTGCAAGAAATGAATGGCTTTAAGAAATCATATTCAGAAAGTTAATTAAAACTTCAATAATAATGATAATTATTATTACCAATACTATTCTTTATAATCAATTGAATATTTAAAATAATGCTACAAAGTTATTTTGATTTTAAGCACTTTTTCCAGGTAATTTCCTTGTTTTTATTTTTAAATTTTTTTAAGCTCATGTTCAGGTCATCTTGTTTGTTGTTTTGTTTCTTCTTTTATAGCTCTTTGCTGTCTTCCCATGGTTTTGGACGAAATTTAGCCAGTTACCTAAAGTTTCAACATTTCAATGTGCAACATTGTTTTTTCTTCTTTTTACTTTTTTTGAGTGCTTATTTTTAGGTAATTGCTATTGCTATGTTTTTGGGAGTTTTCTGCTTAAGTTGCTTGTTGCCCTCTTCCCCCGACTTTAATACAAATCAAACCAATGTTTGTTTTTTTTAATTCTTTTTTTTTCTCTTTTGCTTATTTTTAGATAATTTTCTTATAACATTTCACTAATTTCTGGCTATTTTTTTTCTTTTCTTGTTCAGTTGGTTCTCGTTCTTCCAATTTTTTGATAAAAGTGTTTATTCAACGTTGAATACAACACTGTCATATTTTCAGGCATTTTCTCAGGTTTTACAGTGTTCATGGATCTACAGTAAAACTGGTAAAACACGGCTGTTAAAGAGTTAAATCTCTCTCACCTTGACGACGTCCAGATCTCCAGTTTTGGAGGCTTCCAGCAGCTGTCGGTCCACCTCAGAGTTCCCGATCAGGACTCCCTCTGCTGACAGACACAAAATATAAAACCATAAAACAACAATAATAACCAGCTCTCTGCAGGGCAGCAAAGTGAGAGCAGGAATTATTTCTCACAGAAAATTCTAATTTCTGCTAAAATCTTTAATGTTCGTACATATAGAGACACAGGAGGCTCGTGAAAAAACATACTGAAGGTTTCAGTTTGGTTTTAAAAATGAGCCCCAGCGGGAGTCGTCATAAAGTTTTACAAATTAGGGTTTACGTGCAGATCGCTGCCCTCTCAGCCTGACTGTAAGAGCTTGTAATAATTTGAGAGGAGCAGCGCTGGATTCTGACAGCACGTGTCCAAACTGACAGATCTCATTTCCTGTTGCACTCCCTGTAAACGTCTGTAACCTCGCTCTAATGATTTTGGAAAACACAGCTGCTGGATTTTGTACGTAACGAGCGGCGCACCTTGCAGAATCTCCTGCACGCTCTCGTTGCCGAGCTGCGACGCCGACAGTCCCTGCAGCGACGTGAGCAGCGGGTCGCAGCCGGCGCTCAGCAGCAGTCTGCAGGTCTGCAGGTGTCCGCAGCGGGCGGCTCGATGCAGCGCCGTCTGGCCGAGATGATCCACCACATTCACCTGCAAAGGAAGTTAGCCTCATCATCTCACAATGTAGTATTCATTTATCAAATTACTTTAAATGCAACAAAAAATAATTTAAAATAAATTCAGTTTTTGGTGCTGACAGACTTTAACCCTCAGGGACCGTTTGGTGCACTTTACACACTTTTCACGCTTCATTTTTTGATAATTTTGGCTGGGTTCATGCAGAAGGCGTTCATTTTGGCTAGATTTTTTGTTTAATCAGTGAATTTGCAGCTCAGCTCCTACAATAAGTCTAAAATACACTGTGGAAACTAAATAGTTACATTCAGACTGTTCAGGTAAAAAATGCTCCATTGAAACCCATTCAAACTGACATTTTTGATCCCACAGCCATCAGAGCAGAAAAACAGGACTTGTATTGAAGTTTTATATTTCTTTAAAGCTTGAGTTTGAGAGGTGCATTTTATGTACAGAGCGATACGAGTGTGCGTAGTATCTAAGCGGGCCCTAAGAGTTAAAACAACAAATCAAAACCAACATTTCAGCATGTCTGGTCGCTCACCTTGGCTTCATGTTTGACCAGCACCTCGATGACGTCGTTGTGGGATTTCTCCGATGCGATGTGGAGAGGAGTCAGCAGGCTGCAGCAGTGACATCATCCAGGTTATTAAAAAGCAGGTAATTTAGGGTGAAAATCTTTAAAACGAACCCCAGACTGGTCAGTATACTCACTCTTTCGTCTTCTCGTTGACGTTGGCGCCCTTCCTCAGCAGAAGTTCACACACTTGTTTCCTCTTCGGGTACGGAGAGGCAGACGCACAATGCTGAGGTGTTCGAACACACACACATTTACATATTAGTTTGTTCTCAGTGCGACGGAGGCTTTTATTTTATTAGCTTTATCATTTAAGAACTGACCACTGGACATGCTCATTCCTAATGGGCTGAATGAGGAGATTTCTTTTGCATTTTTCTAAATAAATTGTATTTTTTAATTTATCCAGTATACAAATTATTATTATTATTATTGTTATTATTATTGTTATTATTATTCATGTTTGCTTCCTATGTAATATTGTTAAATCCACTGAAGGGGGCCGTCTGGCCCAAAATGTAGCAATAAAAAAGTCATAATTGGAGTGCTGTCCTGATCCTTACTACAGAACTGATTACTTTAAAATTAACAGTAATATGAAGGTGGAACAATAAACAGCTGAGACGGATCCAGATTTCATCCTACTGCGTCTCTGTCATGCAGTGTGTACGAGTGTGTGTGAGCATGTGTGAGTATGTTCGAGTGTGTGTGAGTGTGTACGAGTGTGTGTGAGCGTGTACAAGTGTGGACAAGTGTGTGAGCGTGTACGAGTGTGTGTGAGTGTGTATGAGTGTGTATGAGTGTGTGCGAGTGTGTATGAGTGTGTGCGAGTGTGTATGAGTGTGTACGAGTGTGTGCGAGTGTGTTCGATTGTGTGTGAGTGTGTTCGAGTGTTACCAGCGCCGTCTCCTGGGTGTGCGGGTGTTTGAAGCTGAGGCTCTCCAGACTCAGGTGCTTCTTGACTCGCAGCACGTCGGCCTCCCGGGCGGCCTGCAGCAGGCTGTGACCTCTGAACTCATCTGTCAGGAGGGCGGAGTCGGAGAGCAGAGACAACGATATGAACACGGCACAAGAGGGAAATATTTAAGATCGCACTGTAAGAGTGAAGCCCGATGACTGTCTCGAGGCGTTTGTAGATTTTTAGACTAAGGTGTGACTTTAAAGAGACAGGTCACCTAAAAATGAAAATTCAATCGTTATCTCGTCCCCCTTAAGCGGACGGAAAGTCGGGGGAGGTTTTATAGCCGACAAAACACTGCGGAGACCAGGATTCAAACGTTAAAAATACAAAATAAAACCGCAAAATGTCTCCATACTGCTCATCCAAAGGGTCCTGAAGCCCCAAAGTGCCAAGTTGTTTTGAAAAACATCACTGGCGTCATATTTTTAGCCTCGCTGTAGTCTGTAGTGTGATGTTTGTATCAGGTGAATTTCCGTTCCTACAAGAACAATAACCACAATGATTTGAGGAAGAAAACCAGAAGAATATCGTTTTTTAAATTCTTCAGAGAGTCGGGTGAGTCTAACACTCTGTTAGGAGAGTTGTCGTCTTTTGGAGAAAGAGCTTAGTTTAAGAGATGTAAACACACGTAAAACATACAGTTACGCAACAAAAAATGTGACACTACAATAATAAAGACTGTAGATAAAGAGGACGTACAGGCCAGTTGCTCTTTGAGCTGCGCTGTGGGAGCGAGGTCGATGGAGCTTTTATTGTGACAGTTGAGGAAGGACGGGTCGGCTCCGTAACTGAGCAGCAGAGAGCACACCTGCACACAAACAAACAAATAACAAACAAACAAACAAACAAACAGGCACATGCAATAGTGTTTGTTTTTCATACATATAGGTTATATTTCTACTGATTTCTGAAATCAATAAAGGAAAGAAGGAAATGCTAAAAATGCTTTTGTTATATGAAGTCTATGTACTATTTATTTTAAATTATTTTTAAAAAATGTTTCTTTTTTGTTTTACTTGCTTATTTTTAATTTTTTTTTTTCTTTTAGGATAAACTGAATATCCTGTTTTTTCCTATTGAGATATATTTTTCCTTTTCAGTGTGTTACGTGTATCTCTGTGTTTTTATTGCCCCCGTAACAATCATCATCATTATTATTATTATTAATAATAATAAAACAACGTTATAATAAAACAAGAAAATTATCTGGAAAAAGTATATAATAACTGTGTAGCATGATTTCAAACATGAAATTATGGTCATTAAAAATAATAATTATAATTAAAGCAGTATTAATTTATTTATCACTATTTATTAGTATCTCTTAAGTTTTGTTTTGTGGGAGATGCTTTGCTCTTATATTGCTATATTAAAAAAACAATAAAGAACTCTGACTTTTGACTGAGGACTTATCTGAATCACTATCAGTACAAGTACAATTCTGAGATACTTGTACTTTACTTGAGTATTTCCATGTAAAGTTAACTAATTGCTGTATTTCAGGGGGAAATATTGCAATTTTTATTCAGCTTTTTGTTTTAAAGTAGAAGTACATGAAATTTGTGTGGGTGTGTGTTATTAACTGTGCAGCAGGAATTATTAAAACCTTCTTCAGGACTTCCTGCAGCCTCCGATCGCTGCTCTGAGGTCGGACTCCTGCTGCTTTCAAAATGAGACTGAAAACATCTCAGACGCGCCCTGCTGCGAACGCCGCCTCCCGCGTGGACCGCAGCTCATCACGCTGCGGCTGTAATTAGCAACATCAGTAAAAAAAGTAAAGTGGGATTTAAGAGAGGCGTCGTACCTCGACACGGTTCTTGGAGGCCGCTTCATGCAGAGGCGTGAACTGCCACAGGTCCATGGCGTTCACACAGGCTCCGTGCTGCACACACACGGACACTTTATTAGTTTAAAGACACAAAACATTAAAAACACCGTGTTATAGCTCTTAGATTTCTGCTTTTAACTTCACTGTCACACGTGTACGTCTACCCGTCTTTATTGTGCACGCCATTAACACGGTGCATCAGCAGGGTGTTAATAAAGTTATTATCCTTCAGATTTTCACGACATCAAACCACATTTTGATCGTATTTATGGTCAGAAAACACTTGCACTGGACCAACACAGAGCTTTTACCGTGAATTACTTTTTAATTCATCGCACTTTGCACATAACTAAGCTCATCTGAACAGGAATGAATCACTTTTGATGCATTTTATCCTCTGAGTCTTTTAAACTGTTGAGTTTTTCTACCATTGATCCTCTGATCTTTTGATTTTTATTATTTTTAGGTTTTAGTTGTTAAGTGTTTTCTAAACTTGTGTTTTTTAATCCATTTTTGTTTTTATCTATCTTATCTATTTGTTTTTAACTTGTTTTTTTGTCTTGTGTGATTCTTTTTACTGTGAGCTGTTTGGCATTTCCAATTTCCACCAGGATTAATTAAGTCTATCTGATCTAATCTAATCAGAGTCACAGCAAACAGTATTTTTACAATACAGGTACAGGTATTTACAACAGGTATTTTTACAATATTTGACAGAAGGAAAAATTAAGGAACGAATGAAAAAAGTTTTGAATGAATTTTTTTTTTATATCAGTCGATATTGATATGTATCACGATATACATCAAATCACTATTTCTGTCAAGCTTGAAGGTTCCCTTTGACTCCTCAGTGAGATGTGAAGACATCATAACCAGTGATATCGATAATGACTACTTCAACCGATACTGATAAACCGATAATTTCCAGCTTCTAGTGACCGATAAGATACTGATAACCGGAGAATGAGAGCGGAGCGGATACTTGGAGACACCGACGGGGACGGACACACCGGCGGACAATGAGAGCGAAGCGGACACGGCTGGAATGTGTTTTATCGACATTCAATGGACTGCGTCTCATATTTCAATCGAGGAAGAGTGATATCGCGATAGATATCGTTATCGTTTTATCGCCCAGCCCTACCTCTATCTGTTAGCTCACAATTTGGATTAGGAAACCCCACCAAAAAACAGAAACATTAAATATAAAGGGATTAACAGATATACAATAAATACAGAAATTAGTCGAAAAAATGACAGTGAAGAGATTGAATGCAATATTAGTTAAAGAAAGTTAAAGAATATAAAACAAAAGAAATACACCTTCACCAGCAGCTCGGTGACCTCATAGTGACCGTACGAACAGGCGTTATGAAGAGGAACCAGATCCCTGAAACACAGATATATAAATATATATTTTAATATATATTAGACTTTTTTCTGTAACATAATATTTAGTATATATATATATATATATATTTATTTATAAAACTGTATCTAACACACACACCCCCCAGGCTAATTTGTCTTCATTTACATTTTATTTTGTAATTTGTGAAGCATTTCTTGCCAGGTTGCTCAGTTTTCAGAGATTCAACTGTTTGCAAAAGGCTTGTGAGTGATGTCGATCCAGGGTTTAAAGGGTTAAAGAGTGAAAATGGTCTCCACAAAGACCATAAAGACCGTCTTACCCCTTGTCCTTGGCGTGCACATCAGCCCCGTGCTGCAGTAACAGCTGGACCGTCTTCACGCGGTTGTATCCGGCTGCCAGGTGCAACGGTGTCGACTGAAATGAGAGAGCGGACACTCGGGGGTTAACCTGCACAAACCGCCTCACCAGGACGAAGAAAACAGAAACGGGTCATTACCTTTCGCCCATCGCTGGCGTGACAGTTGACGTTGAGCGGCGTCAGCAGAGCCATCAGCTTCTCCTCGTTGCCGCTCCTGTTCAGACATCAGCAACACGTCAATAAAATCGAATTAACGATTTCTTTTACTGTTGATTCCTCCGACGCTTCTTTTCTACATTCATTCATGTAAAAAAATAAAATTAATAGTTTATGCCAGTTGCTCCCAGCGTATGGATAGAAAGAATCACTACGTACCGTGCACTTTCCAGCAGCTCATCTTTTCTGTATTCACCTAAAAAACGATAAAAATCAAACAAAAATCAGCCGTCATTGTCAGTGTGTACTTGTTTTTCTATCACTGTGGGGACCATCCTCTTTATCGTCAGGACACGTCGAGCTGCTCACCCGTCAAAACCGCTTTGGCGGACGGTTCAGCCAGATCCAGAGCGGTTCGACCGTCCGTGTTCCTGATGGTCGGCTCGGCGCCGTGCTGCAGCAACACTACACACACACACACACACACACACACACACACACACACACACACGAAAACACATGAAATATATCCATTGTGTTATAGATGGTTAAAAGAAAAACAACAAACATCCGATGTGAACCTTTTGAAAACTGAGAAAATTAACTTAAGTTCATTCAAAACAAGGGACGAAGGCAATGAGCAATTTGGGAAGAAATTACACAAAAAAAAATTGTAAAAAGGAAAATTACCCAAAAATCTGCAAAAAAACCCAAAACAAACAACCAAAGTAAAAAAGGAAATAATTTTCCATACATATATATATATATATATATATATATATATATATATATATATATATATATATATATATATATATATATATATATATATAATTTTAATTTTTTAAAGACTTGCTGCTTATACACATAGTGATGTCTTACACTGTAAAAACAAATATAACAGCGCTCTCTGGTGGACAAACCATGTAATGGAGACAGTGTTTCTGAATTACATCTAACATCTCTCACACACTCGTTAAATCTGACATAAAATTATATTTTTGTGTTACTTTTTTTATTGTGAATCACTTTGAGCTGCATTCCTCGCATGAAAAGTGCTCTATGAATAAAGTGTATTAATGTTATTATGACTATCATTATTTTTTTTATTATTGTGTATTTTTTTATACATTTTATTCTGTTTCACAGTTTTACTATTTTCTATATTATTTTTAACTAATTTATTATTTTCCTTTTTGATGTCATCCTTTCATTTAACTCTTATTTAAATATTTATCATTTTTTTATTATTATCAGTTTATCCATTTATTTTTATTTTTTTATTTTTATCTTTCTAATTATAGGTTTTATCCTGCCTCTGGTGTTTCATCAGTTTCTGATTTTAATGAGTACTAATATTTTTTTGTGCTTTACTTAATTACAAAATGTTGTTTTTATTCATGTGCTTTTGTGTGTGTGTGTGTGTGTGTGTGTGTATGAAACACTTTGTGTTACAGCTTGTTTGTTAAAAAAAGAGCTACACTATAAAGTCTAATTGATCGATTGATTGATAGATTTGTACCTATGCACACGTCAATCTTGCCCTTGATGGCCGCCTCGTGAAGTGGCGTGTAGTTCCAGTTGTCTCTGGCGTTAGCGTCCGCCCCGTGGTTAAGCAGCAGGCTCACCACCTACAAAACAACAACAACAAAAAACAAACAAACAAAAGTAATCAGCAGGACACAGTACTATAAATCTGTTTGAAAATTAAAGAGAAAATCCATCATTTCACAGCAGAGGTTTGGAGGTGGGGCTCTGTACCTCGGCGTGCCCAAAGGAGCAGGCGTTGTGGAGGGATATCAGCCCGCCGTCGTCCCTGGCGTGGACGTTGGCTCCGTTCTGGAGGAGGAAGTCCACGACGTCTTTACGGCCGAAACCTGAGGACACAGACGGAGTCAACCGGATAATTCTCAGAAGTCACAAATCATTTATAAACGTGGTGGTTCATTATTCATATTCTGCCGGAGCCCTCAGACGTCTTTGTGTCTCGTTTTGTTTTATGATAATAAATTATTCAGTAAATTTACAGTAAAGCAGAGCGCCGCAGCGACTCGCCGGGCTTTACAAGGAGGAAGCTCTGTCAACATTTAACCACCATCAAGTTACAGAAGCACTAAGAGCAAACATCAGGACTTTATTCATCTATCAAACTCCTTAAAAATGTATTTCAGCATTCACAGTTCACACACGTGTTTAACACTTAATTTCCATGAAGATAACGATGATTTTTCTCTATGTCAAACTTTAAAAACCAAACATCCTCTGAAACAACCATCAATACTCTTATCAGTAAATTTCATTACTATATATTAGATTTAAAAAAATATATTTATTATCTTAAAAATAATAAAATCACAACAAAATTAGAACAGATTATCTAAAAATAATTTAGCGACTGCTATAAATGACTGTATTTGTATTTATTTTTTGTATTTATTTACCTCAGATTTTTTTCTAACTTTGGGCCATTTTCTTTATTTCTTTAACATTTTTTTGGTGATTTTACAAGAAAAATCCTGCTTTTTTTCTTTAAAGATTTTTGGGGAATTAAAAAGAAAAAGATTTTGGGTGATTTCTTTCCTCTCAAATTTTGGGCAGTTTTTAAGAAAAAAAATGTTGGTAATTTCTTTTTCTTTAAAATTTTTGGTGATTTTTAAATAAAATATTTCCTTCCAAACCTGTGGACATGGTTTCTTTAAAAATCACCAAAATGACAGCCATAAACTGTAAAAACAAAAATTATCGGTGGATTTTAAAATTTCCGACAATCCTTGAACAAATCATGTGTTCTTACACAGATTTGTGAAACACAATTCCATAACTTTTCCAAAACTTTCAAGGTATATTTAGTGTTCAAAAACTTCTCCAGGCCTGGAAATTACTCTTTGCAAATCCCATGTCTTTTCATTTTTTGTCCTTCTATGACTGCACTAACCCTGGGTGTTATTGTTTGAAATGAAATGAAAAGTCTTGACATAATGACAAAATTTCTGTTCTTTGATTTCCTACGGTGCGTACCCACCAAACGCGATTAAAAATGATCGCGCCTCAAGATTACATACAAAGTCAATGCAAAGACGCGATTTGACGCCTCATTTTGCCGGGCGACGCGATGGACGCGATTGCGCTCGAGTTGAAATAATTGAACTTTTGCAGCGTCGTCGCGTGAAGACGCGCCGCGACAGCCTATCAGCGTTGAGATCGTCATCGACGTGCTGACGTATGGACGTCCTGGTGTTCCCTCGCAAAATCTAATCAAACCGCCAGAAACAATGGAGGAGCAGCTTATAAATCGCCGTCACCGCTCACCCAGAGCTGTACGACAGTTCCTGTCCCTTGTTGCAGGAGACGGTGGAACTCGCCGAGCTCACGCCGCCTCCGTAGGGTAGCATGCACCCAGAACCGACGTCGGCGCCTAGCCCGCAGATGGCGCTGGGAACTTCTCCAGAGCAGGTGCGGTGCAGCGATCGTCAACAAGAGAATGAAATGGCGGAAGAAATGTTGTTGTTTGGGCGGGCTCAACGCGCGGCGCGATTTCGTCGCGCGTCGAGTCCCATTTTGGGGTTTTTGTACGAGCGTCAAAACTGGAGCGTCCAGCGCGACGCGATTTCATTTGAGGCGCGATGAAATAATTTTTATCGCGTTTGGTGGGTATGCCCCGTTAGTCTAAACGTGGACTTGTTCCCTGTCAACTATAAAAAGTTTTAAATGATTAGAGGCATACCTTGTCACTAACATAAGACTTTATCATCCATGTTTTTGACATCTTTCCAAAATCTGAAATAATTTTAAACGAGTTCAGAGAGGAGTTCTGACAGAGAGAGGAGCATGTCGTCGGCATAGAAACGGAGTTTTATGTTGTCATCAGGATCACAGATGATTTTACTGAATTTTGGATTTTGTCGGATATTTACACCAGACGTGAATGAGAGTCAGCAGAAAAGTCGAAACAGATGTAGACAAAGATTTGTATGACATCACCGGCGTGTCTCACCTGCAGCAAAGTGCAGCGGCGTGGACTTCCTCCCCGCCGTGTCCCGGCTGTTCACGTTCTCGGCCGTCACCAGTTTACGAACTTGCTCCAGGTCTCCGCTCCGACACGCCTCGAACAGCTCCCTCTTGGCCTCCCCGCCAGGCTCCACCACCTCCGCCACCACGGGCCCCGGGGACACCGCTCCGCCCGCCAGGCCGGACACGCCCGAACATCTCCGGCTGGACGACATGGATGGCGGGGAGCGGCCTCTCCTCGGTTTCAGACTGCCGGTTCTGGAGAGTTTGGAGTGCGAGCAGCAGGCGGCAGAACCCCAGAAACCTGCAGCCACGGAGGCCATGCAGCACGATGAGCTCCGCTACCCTGCAGGGACAGGAGAAACACTCAAATATTAAAGAATCAGTTTGACATTATGAATTATTACTGAGAATCAGATGTTCAGATTGATGCCACTCTCATGTCTGTGCAGAAAATACGAAGGTAGAGCTGCGAGACGCTCAGCTTGAGACTGGAAACCTGGAGAAAACAATATCGTGATAACATCAATAACCCCGATAATTCTGAACCACATAGTTGTGACATGAACATTTCATACTGTTACAGCTCTGGACTGGAAACAGGGGAAACAGTGAGCCTGGATCTGTCCAAAGATAACAAATTCCACCTCTGGAGTATTAAAACAACAAGCTGCTGTCTTAGGTTACGCAACAATAGAAGGATACGAACGTATTGAAAAAAGACAGTTACAACCACAATCATATACAAAAATAGTAAAAGAAGAGGTATATAAATAAGACAATAATAATAATAATTCTAATAATAATAATAATGATAATAACAACAACAACGATTCTAGAAACGTAACAGTATGAAATTTCTTTATCACAATTATTGTCAACAAAATTTTCATGCTTACTGATGTTATCATGATATTGTTGACATGTGCTGGAAAAAATGTTCAAAAAGTACTTATACACACACTGAAATCATTTCAAACAATTCTATGCATTTTTTGCATAAACATTAAAACAATAACAGTTATGTAAAAAAAAAAAAAAGGTAAAAGCAAAGTGACATACAAACACAGATGAAAATAATAATATAATTACAAGAATTATGAATGTAGTTTTCTAGACATTTTTCAGTGTTTTTTATTTTGTTTTGTTTGATAATTTATATTTGTTAGCATTATTTGTCCCCTTTAACTAATTATTTATTCTTTTTTTTTTTTTTTTGCAATTTAAGGGAGATTGTTAGTTGTTCATTGTGTTTTTCCCCCACATTTTCAAAAGGAATTTAACAATTTTCTGAGGTTTCAAAGGTTGCAAGGCAGGTGTAAAGTGTTAAAATATATAAAATATAAATAACGTGCAACAGTACTTCAGTACATGTAGTGGCTCTCTATTTCTTATATAACTGATATTTAATAGAGGCAGAAAACCTCAGAATATGGTCCGATAATAGTGAACAGGTGTGGAATACAACATTCAGCTTATATAATAACACTGTGCGCGCCTGTCGACATATTACAGGTGTATTTTAGGAATGAGCAGTGAAAAGCACAATATGGATCACGCAAGGTTTAAACAAAACACATTACATTATATTATAGGGGTGTTTTTATGTTACTGGACGGTTACGAGTGTTTTGAGATATTATTGGACGGCTGTGATTGCAGAGGAGATAAGGAAAATACCAGAATTCAGACATGGAGGGGGATTAATACACCAAAAAACCTTCAACATCATGCAATTAGTACAAAAAAACTGCAGTAAATCTGATGGAAACGTTTAATTGCGGAAATACAATAAGAGAAAGGCTGAATAAAAACAAAAGGCCCGGTGTAAACTCACTGTGGAGCACCGCAGACACGCTGGGAGAGCCCGCGGCTCTTATTGGGATATGATGGGAATATTAGATCCGTTTATTGGCCGCCGCCGCAGTGAATCATCCCGGGCTGACAGGCGGGCACGCTCCGGTCCTCCATCGGCCTCCTCCTCCGCCTGCAGGAGCGGCTCTGCGGGGAGGATGCAGAGAAGGAGCGGCGGGGAGGTGGAGGACGCTCACACGGATGTTGAAACACGGAGCGGAGAGATGAACCTGCTGGCGGAGGGAGGGAGCGCCGACACACGGAACAGCCACCCCCTCCGCCCCGAAACAACACCGAGGAGGGCGTCATTTAATCACAGGGTCCGCCCGCCCGGGTGGAGCTGCTGAGACAGAGTCAGAATGAAATTTAGGATCAGAACAGAAACTGTTTATAAGACTTCTAATTATATAATAACAACAATAATAACACCTTTTATTCATAGAGCGCTGCATCACATCCCAGGAGTAAATATGGTATTTTTTACAGCACATTATTTATTTAATAACTTTAGTCATTTTTCAGATTTAGATTATTTATAGAAACCAATTAATGAATATAAATTTTTAAAATGTATTCAGTATAAGTCTTAGATAATCGACATATTCTTTTACCAGAAATCTGAAATACTTTTTCTGAGGGGAAACTTTGTTGCATTGTAGGTAGTCCATTAGATAAGCATCGAGTAGCTGTAGAAAAAATGTTTTTAAGTAAAAATATGTGCGAAACTCTGCAACACAATATTGAGAAAAAAAAAGATATGTACAGTTAGGTACATCCTAAAAAATATATGAAAATAAACAATAACAGTTGTAGTCCTATATTGGGTTGGCTCTCCTTGCGTTTTTTTTAATAAAATGTAAAAGTGTTACTGCAACAGAAATATAATACAAAGCAGTTGCTCTTTTGGTGAGCTCTGCTCCGTGTTGCTATATCGTGTGATCAGGGGGAGAAATCGAACGCACCCCGGACCCGTGCGCTCTGCAGACGGCACTTTTCTGCGTGCAGCACGGTGCGCTGTGCTCTGAGTCTGCGCACGTTTGCAGTGTGTGAAAACGCGCGCGCGCGCACACAGAGAGAGAGAGAGAGAGAGAGAGAGAGAGAGAGAGAGAGAGAGAGAGAGAACAACAACAGCAACCTGCACTGCACCTGAACGCACCACAGACACAGATGAATATTTGATGCTGCATTCAGGTGCTCCACCTTGAAATTAGTTTAAAATGTAAAAAGTACTTTTCCTTCATTTTTCGTTCAACTTATATTGTTTTCTGTTAACATGAAGGTGGACTGGTGGTTTTAACTTTACTTGTATACAATATTGTACAGCTACATATGTTAATTTTGAGATTTTGGGCTATTTTGCCTCCATCACATGTCCTCTTAGACTAGTGGACAGAAAACATCCAAAATAGATGTTTATTTTGATTCAGATTGGAAAGGTAGGGGAAAAACTGTTCAGGGAAATCTGCTTTTAAATATCATAAATATATATGGATTTTTTCCCACAGAACTATACATTTTAAGCATTTTTCATGTAATTTCATTTTTTTTAACCACCCCTTTTTTATTTTTCGGGAATTTTCATGTATTATTATTATTATTATTATTATTGTTATTATTATTATTATTATTTATATAAATTTGGGTAATTTCTTCTTAAGGTCTTTCATGTTTTTAAATATTTTTTCCAACAGGATTAATGGAGCAAAATTTTCACAGCACTGTCGGTTTTCTATAACACCTGTATGGGTATGAACACACAGGGCCCAACTTTCCAAGATGCTCTTTCAGAAATCCATCTTTGGTAAAAACTGTATATTCACCGCAGCAGACCCACGTCAATAAAATACACATATTTACATGTTTCAGTATCAGTGCAGTCAACCTGAAGACGTTTTCTATTGACGTCAAGGAAAAATGTTTAGAAAAAGACAGGATGTTTACTGGGCCGCGGCCTGAGCAAGGCAGCGTGGGGAAGCAGCAGATCCACATTAGACTTCAGACCTTCAGTTCATTTAAAGATCAAATTAGAGAAAAACTGAGAGTGTCCTGCAGCAGTCCTGGCTGTCTGCGTTCATGTGATGTGAGGCTGCCGTCACATCCTCCCAAAATCTGCTGGAGCATCAACATGCTGTCAAACTGCTTCAACACGAAAGACATCAGATACGAAAAGATCAGCTGATGATCTGTCCACTAGATGGTGCACATCATCCATCTCCAGCTGGCAGGACACCGCGTGAGTACAGTTTTAATAAAAACTGCATCAGAGTTTGCTTTGTTGCCATTACATTTGACTTTCTTTGAGAAAATTGAGGCTTTTTTTTGGGAGAATTTTCTTTGGATCTCATTTAAACCCAATGAAAGCTGAGCAAAACACACAGCCCAAAAATGAGCATGAAATTTAAAAAAAGAAGAAAAAAAATTAAAGAAAATAATCTGAAAATGAGCCAAATCATAAATAATATACATACAAAAATGTGAAAAACAAAAACAAACAAAAAGTAACCTTTAAAAAAGTGCTGAATTTTTTTTTTCTAAAACATAATTTTAATATAAAATTACAGTTTTATGAACATTTTTCTCTATTTTTGGGGGGGATAATTTTCTAATAAATCAATACTTCATGATCAGATTTTTTTCAAACTTTGAGAAAGTGTAGCTTTTTCTGAATTTCCGACTTGAGGGGAACGTTTTGGGGCAAATCATGGGTTAAAGTGGAACAATATATAAAAAAGAATAAAATCCACATGCATTAACCCTTTAAAAGCTGAGTAAAGTTGGCTTGATTTCTTTCAATAACATGGGAAGAAGGCGATGAACAGCTTAGCAAGAAATGGCCCCAAAATTAGCAAGGTATTAGTAAAAATTTACAAGAAAAATACCTGAGAATGAGCACAAAAAATTATAAATAATAATAATAAAAAATGAAATAAAAAAGGTAAAAAACAAGAGAAGACAATCATAAGAAAATAACATTAAGATTAGCTATATTTTTTTTTCTGGAGCATTATTTTTGATATATAAGTATAGGAATTAAAAATCAAGTTTTCTGGATGTTTCCCCCTAACTTGTTTAAATTTATTTTTTTAAAAATCACCTTTTACTAATATTTGAACGCTCTTGAAAGGTTTGATCGCAGTAAAGGAAATTAGATGTCGATTTAGGTGTTAAAGGGTTGAAGAAAATATTACAACTGAAAAAATATACACGGATGTAAACAAAGCGTCAACAGCATCGATAAACACGAAGTAAACAAACAAAACTCGGATGAATCGGCTCTTCTCAGCGCTGCAGTCTTTATCGGAGGAGCAGCTCATCACATGGCCTCGCTCCCTCTGTCCGCCCCCATGGACTTCAGCTCCTGCTGGGTGGTGGACTGAGTCCCCGATGAGGACGCCGTGTTCTCGTCCTCGGCTGCGTGCTGTCCGCAGCGCAGGGCGCGGGGCAGCGAGCTGCAGAGCGCCTTCCTGAACATGGAGCTGGAGAAGACGTAGACGATGGGGTCCAGGGCCGAGTTGAGGAAGTTGAGCCCCAGAGACACGATGGTGAGCTGCGTGAAGGTGTAGAAGGAGGCGCAGTCCGCCGGGAAGAACGAGCGGTTGACCCACAGCCCGATGGTGGTTATGGTGGTGGGCAGGAAGCACACCATGAACACTGCCACGATGGCGACGCACACTCGCATCGCCTTGCGCATCTTGCCCGGGTTCCCCATCTGCCGCCCCCGCAGGAAGCTGAAGATCCGCACGGAGCAGAAGAGCAGCATGGCCATCGGGACGACGAACTCCAGCACCGTCAGGATGCGGTGCATGCCCACCAGGATGATGATGGCCCGCGACGCCTCTTTGTACGAGGTGAAGAAGAAGCACTGGGTGCGTTCGCCGCTGCCCTTGATGTGGTTGTAGGCCAACATGGGAACTCGAGGGCTGATCACCAGCAGCCACACGAACAGCGACACGAACACCGCCTGGCGCTTCGTCATACGGTTGAAGCGGTGGTGAGGGTGACACACCTGGAACAAGAGCACAACGATGGCAGAACATTTCACATCATTTAGAGCGGATGTTATACCGTTATACGGTTGAACACAAAGACGCAAATTCGAGTCGAGTAGCTCGATGGATGCAAAAACGTGTCCATCTCAACTGACAGACCATCGCAACACCGCCTCACACGATATTTTCGCTCAGGGTGAAAAATTTCAACTTGCGTGAAGTGGCAAAATACACATTTTCATGCCCATCGCATTGCGTCCTTCGCGTCCATCGTACCGTCCGTCCCAAATTCGCACCTGCCTGCGTCTTTGCTTTGACTTTGAATGTAAACATGCCCGTAAACGCACGAATGCACAGAAGATATGTGGGCAGTGAAGTTTTCGACATTTGAAATGAAAGCCTTTATTTCATACGTAAAAGGAGGCTAAATGGACCTCATAAGAACGCTAACATCCCTGAGTTCCTAAAACGGCTCATTAACCCATTAGCTTCAACCCTCCGAGCTTCAGTGTACTGTACATCAGCTTGAGTACATCCTGAAGAAGCACTCAGAAACGTCGTAGATCAGTTTTAGACCAACAAACATCAACGCCGGCTGTGATTCAACGAGTCATTTGAGTTGTCTCCGGCACCTTTTAAGCAGCATTTTTTTCTGCATATTGGGCTGAATTCGGAATCACTCAACAAACAATGCCTCGAAACTTTCGGGAACAGTGGTTACCTTAAAGTATCGGTAAATGGCCACCACAGTCATCAGTGCGATGCTGGCCGAGCGGTTGGAAAACATCAGGAAGAGGTTGATTCTGCACATGCCATCTCCAAACACCCAGTGACCCCGGAGCAAGGCATCGATCCTCAGCGGCAGACTGACGAGGGCCAGGAAGTCTGCGATGACGAGGTTGAAGAGGAACAGCGTGTTCGGGTTCCAGGATTTCAGTTTAAAGCAGAAAATCCACAGCGCCAACACGTTTCCCAGAAGCCCCAGCACGACGTCAATGGTGAGGACCGGAGGGAGGATCAAACCCTCCAACTGGATGCCAACTGGTGGGCAGCCGCCGCCTCGACCACCACCACCGGGGACCGCGGTCGACGTGTTCAACATCGTGACGTTTTGCTTTGACAGCATCATGGAAAACTGAATGTGTTATTTACTTTTGTGTAACCTGAACAGATGAATCGGAGTCAAATTTCGGTAGGATAATTAAAAAAAAGTGATTTGCAGGTTCAGTTGTGGTTTTGTTTGGTGGTTGAACAAGTTGGAGGAAAATAACTGAGTGACCACACAAAGGAAAGTTTCCAGATTCAGGAAATTTGCAACTTCCTCTTTTCACCTTCTTCCTCTTTTTCCTGCAGAATGAAAGAAACAAAAAACAAATCAGAGAACGTTTGTGTTTGTTGATCTGATTCTACCTTTCCACAGCTCAGAAAATATGATATTTTGTACAAAACGTGGAGTGGCACCTTCCTAATATTATCAGAACATTTTAAAAACCATTAGAAAAATGCTAAAACAAATAACTGATAATTAGAACCAGAATAATTACTGTGAAGCACAGAATTACAGAAATAGAAATATGGAAGTAAGAAGTAAGCAAAAATATTAATATAAGCATTGTGCTTCAATTTCAGACCAGCATGTATATTTTAAAAATATAAAATATGTATATTATGCTGTAAATGTGTAAAAAAATAAAAAAAATGTATGCTACAATGTGTTAAATTAGTAAGCTAAGATTAAAAATCTTTTTTTACATTTACATTACATACATTATAGTTTAATTTCTCCACGTAAAATATTTTAAAAAACTATATAAACATGTATAATATGCTAAGTGTGTAAAGTGTAAAATTTTTATATAAAAAATTTGTGCCTTTTGCTACATTTAAAGATGCTCTACGCTGCAACTAAACATCTGTCTAATTAGTAAAAAAAATCAACTTTATTTTAAAAATGCTGAACATTAAAAACAATCACTAACACATCACACAAATCGAATTTAATGTTAATAAAAATGTCCATAAGTGACAATAATAGAAAAACATGCAAGAAAATATTCTGTCTACATCAGTCAAACTCATGTATAAAAATGAACGCTATAAAGCGTTTAAAATGTATAAAACTTTAATTACGTGTTTTTTAACATGTTCACGTTAAAGTTTTTTATACTGAAGAAAAAGTAAATTAACATTAAACCCATTTGCCATCACACACACACACACACACACACACACACACACACACACACACATGCAGGTTATACACGTTTACACAGAGTGAGTAACTCACCAGTGAGCCGTTTGAAGGGATTTCATCCATAAAGTGTTGATAAACCTCCGTCTGTGTATTTATGTCTCCTGCAGGAGGACGTTCCTCTGTGGTCGACTTTCATCAGCCGTCGAGGTGTTACCACACCCGCACACACAGTTCAGTGACGTAAAGACGATAAAAAAAATCCTGCGTGAAGCTCATTTCTCAAGAAACTTCAGCAGCGGTGTGCTTCTATTTTTAGGGAGGAAAAAACCTAATATGACTAAGATGATACACATGCAATATATGGACCACCAGTGTTAGGAAGATTACTACTTTTGAAATGTAATAAGTTACAGGTTAGTCAAAAATCTAGTTACCATTTTATTAATTTGTAACTTCTTACAAAGTAATGTAACTTATTACATTTGATTACTTTTTGATTAAGTTTCTGACAATTTTTTAAAAGTGGTTATAAACAAGTTATAAACTGGACAATAAAGCCTTAAGCCTTAAGAAAATAGGTGCCTAATTGTTGCTCGAAAAATTGTTTTTATAAATTATATTAACAATCATATTGTAAGTTTCTGATTATTATTTTGAAGGTTCAACTACAAAAGTAATCAAACATTCCCACTAAAAAACTGAAGCAAAATGTTGTTTTTTAAAAAAATGGGCAGATATTCAGTTAAATGTTGATGTTGTGTGCTTTTTGTTTGACTTAAACATTCAAAATCAAATTAAATTTAATGCTTCTATTGGCAGTTTTCAGGGTTTTTTTTGGGGGTTATTTTTACTAACTCTAGCATTTTTGAATTGTGCCAACCAATCCAATCCTGTGATGGGGCTGGTCAGCACAACAAATAAGGAAAAAATAAGAATATATTTTTAAAAATTACATGACTTAAACCACAAAGCAGCTAATTTTAGAAAAACAAAATTGTGTACATTGCACCATATTTATTTACATGTAAAACCTTAACCTCTCATTTGCTGCTGGTTGGAATATTTTAACATCAAGTCAGAGTAGTGATACAACAGTGCAGAAATACAGTTAAAAATATTTCCGAAAATTAAAAAAAAGAAAAATCCAATGTTGCAAAATGGTCATTATTATTATTATTATTATTATTTTTATTACTATTATTATTATTATTATTATTATTATTGCATAATCTGCAAAGTAACTGAGGCTGTAAATTAAATGTAGTGCAATAAAAAGAACAACATTTAGATATGAGATGTAGTGGAGCAAAGCTATAAAGTAGCAGAAAATCAAAATACTCAGGTAAAGTACAAGTACCTCAAAATTGTAATGAGGTACTTGAGTCTCTACTGATGGTTAAAGCTAAAGCTACTAAAGTCACCGGAGAGACGCACGTTCACCTAAAACGATCCAGATCTCAAGACAAACAGGTCTGAAATCAGTTGGTGGTGTTTTTCTGGGTCAGTGACAGGTCGCACTTCCTGTCTCTTTCCTGCCCGCTGCCGTCTCTGATGCGTCACTGCTGAGACGCTGCAGGTCAAACTCTTTCTGGGTACAAATGTACAATAAAAAGAGGAAGTTTTGAAGTCACTGGATCGCCAATGTTACTCTTTTGACAGAGCATAATCTGGTACTGTGCATCAAATGGCAACATCAATGGTTTAAATTGTACATGGTCCCTTTAATATATATGTAAGTGTGTGTGTGTGTGTGTGTGTGTGTGTGTGTGTGTGTGTGTGTGTGTGTACATGCAGTGCATTAATTACTGTTGTCAGCTGGGTAAGAATAATGTATTTTTTTCTTTTTTTAAAAAAATCATTCATAGTTTCCTTGATTGTTGTTTTTTTTGTAAATTAGACAATTAATATTTTTTTTTAAAAATCACAGGTCATTCTAATTCATTCCAGGCAGGGTGGGGCGCGTTAGAAAAAAAACTTTCATTTCAAATTTCCTTTTGGAGTATAAACACCCGCAAAATTTGGAAAACACATATAGGTTAATGTTATTCTCTTTTTAACCGCCGATAAAAAGTTAAATCTGGGCATGCTTCTTCAGGATGTACTCAAGCTAATGCACAGTACATCCACTGAAGCTCAGAGGGTAATGGGTTAATGAGTTGTCTGATACACAGAACGTGAGCTGGAGCTTGTAAATATTGATGTCTGAGATAAGAAATGATAAACGGAGCGCTTTCAGAGACGAGCGTACTGTCAAACGACGGGCGGCGAAGATAAACAGGATAAAAGGGAAGTGACGTTAAAGATGTTTAATCTGGACCATTTTAGCGTGTTTTTTTGTGCGTTTTAAACTCACTAAATTTTGAACTCTGCCTGTCTTTATGGAGAAGCAAACAAAGTGGGTGAATGAGGCTCTTTTTTATGAATTGTAAATAAACAAACATCATAATCTTCTGCAGGCGGTCAGCAGCTGTTTGACACTTCAGGCAGATTCATTTCATGTTGAGCACAACAGTGAGGTGTTGCCAGCTGACGTGGTTATTTCTTTAAGATGTGTTTACCTAATAAACCAGCAACTGAGTGTTTGCTCTTAATAAGAACATGACCACATCCTGGAGCTTATACACACACTCAGCTGCCAGTTTATCAGGTTACATAACTGAAACAACTGCAGCCCAAAGGCACTCTTTTGTCAAACTAATCTGTAATATAGTATAGTATCAGTATAGTATCGGTATAGTATAGTCAGGATAGTATCGGTATAGTACAGTTTTTGAACTCTTGTTAACCTTTTGATACCTAAGAAAATTAGCTCAGTTTCTTACAAAAATATTCCATGGTGGCGAGCAACTTAATAAGAAATGGCCCAAAATTAGCAAGAAATTAATAAGACGTTACAAGAAAATTACCGGAAAACAGAAAATAAAAGAAAAAAGTAAAGTAAAAAACAAATAAACAAAAAAAAAAAAAAAAATGTGAAAATTATATTCAAAAATGTGGCAAAAGGCAATGAGAAAATTGCAAGAAATTGGTCACAGCTGACAAGAAAACAACCCAAAAATTAAAATAAAATGAGAAAGGGAGAGAAATATTTAAAAATTACATAAATGTTACATAATATGTAATCATTATTATTAGTTGTTTTTCAGTCATTTTCTCATTTGTTTTTATTTTTCACTATTTTTACTAATTTGTTGCTTATTTTTGGGTCTTTTCTCGTCAAGTTGGTCATTGCCTTCCTGCCAAGTTTTTAAAAGAAATCAAGACGATTTGCTCAGGTTTTCAAAGGGTTAAAGGGTTAAGATCGGCCGAGACATCTCTGACTCCTAAAACTGGCACAGCTCTCACTTTCTTTTTCATTCTTTCTTTCCATCTGTCTTTTTAATCTCACAAATGATTCACAGCCTTTTGTGGACTCAGTTAAATAAAAATTTGAATTTGTGCAGAGCTCAGCCGCCTGCGTGGCTCGATACTTTTTAAAAAGCGACGCTGCAGATTTGTCGGCGTAATGTTTACAGGTGATTTATCTTCGCGGGTGCTTTTTTCTCCAAAGAGGCAACACTTTGAGACATTTAAGCTCCTTCCAGTGTTTTTAACTATAATGCTCTAATCTTTCAGCTGGAGAGAGGCAGTCGTCTGCTGAAAAACGTTTAAAGTTTCCCGTGACGTTTGTGAGCATGTGCTTATGTTGTGTGTGTGTGTGTGTGTTTGCATGTGCTTATATTGTGTGTGTGTGTGTGTGTGTGTGTGTGTGTGTGTGTGTGTGACGGACGGGTATCAGCATGGATTAGTGAGTAAAGGTAAGCGTGTGTCTCTCCCTGTCTAGGCGGATTTCCATCCCTCTCCTCCTCACTCCGGTCACACACACCGACCTCGTTTGAACCGCCGTCGCCGTCTCTTCTCATCCTCCTCCGAAACACCCGCTGCTGTCTCATGGCGCCATAACCCTGGAGTGTGTTTGTGTATGATTGGTTGTTTTATTTTATTTTTTTTTTTAATTCGGACCATCTTGGGATGCCATTACTCCCTCAAGAGGCAGAGCGATTCGATAGGGTGTCTCTCGTCTACTGGTAAGATAATTCCCCCTCTGCTCCTCCTCCCTTCCCTCTTTTCTTTATTCCTTTTATTTTTTTAAACTTGTTTTCTTCACTGTGTTTTTTGTTTTTGTGCCTCGTCCTCGATCTCTGCCGCGGTGGTTGATGTGGGTCACAGACTTGAGAGGTGAATTAGGTTTACAGCCTGTTTACCGGCAGATGCCTCAGAGTTTAAGTCCACATGCTCGGCCGCAGTTCTGGGTCACGCCTGTAAGAGCCGTTTTAAAGGAAGTTGACAACATTTTTGACAATAAGAACACAAATGAATCAAGTTCAGATTCAGCACAGTTTCATTTCCCAGACTTTTCCTCGACTTAATTTCAGAGGGACATTTTGTTCTTTTTGCGGAGCGATCTGACAACTGGAGCTACTGCGTTTTTTTTTTTTTTTTGCAGATTCATATTTTGCCTTCAACGTGAGCTGGATGTGGCAATCTGCAGGTAAAATTTGTGTTTTTCCAAAATTTAAGGGAGAAATAGCCATGTATTAAGATGACTTTAAGACATTTTTTTAAAAAGAGTGAGGTGAAAAAATTTATAAATTGTACAATTATAATAATTGGCAATTGTTTTGCTTAATTTCATGTGAAAGTCATATTGCAACTGCCAACTGCCTTACATGGATTGACAAATAAATAATAAAAATATATAAAATTTAATGAAATTATTTACTTGCAAAATTACGAAAATTTGATAAAAAATGTGTTCCTTCACATCAGTTAAAGCCCCTGTGCAGCTCTGAATGCAGGTTTTGTCTTTTTTTATAAACACAGTGTGACTTAGGGACGGCTCTTTATTTACCAGAGGAGGGGCGTGGCTGGGGAGTGACTTTTTTCCCTCCCCAAAGCTACAAATATGAGTGAGTTGATATGCGTTATAAGACTTTAAAAAGTGACCCTTTGATGTTTGAAAATTAAAAGTCGAAGACAAAATCCTGGTGTTTTAAAAAAAAGCCTGTTTTTCACTCTTGACATTCATGCTGGTTTATATTTGCCCAGATTTTAAATGAGATGTAAAATAAAGTGATTTTGTTGAAATATCAGATTTTTCAGCTCAGATTTGGTTCTGTGCTCTTTCTGAAGGAAGCGTTTGTCAATCATGATGTGTCCAATGACCATGGGAAATTTGGAAATCCAACAATTTCAGTTTTTACTGTTTCTGGCTGTGATTATTTTTGTATTTATGGTGATGCCATGCCATCAAAACATGCAGGTTCAAATGTTTTCCTTATGAATTTGCAATTTCTTTTTAAAAAGTAAAGGAAAAATTACACCCCCCCCAAAAAAAAATCACCCCATTGCCATTATTTAAAAGCATAAATTGCCAAATATATATATAGAAATAAAAAATCAGCAACAATTTTCAAAGAAAAAAAAATTTCCTAAAAATTTAAGAAAAAAAAATCACCAAAATTTTAAATAAGACATATAGGAAGTGATTTTTTTCTGATGGAGGCATTTGTTGTATATGATGTGTCCAAGGATGGTCAGAAACAGTGTAATTTTGTCAATTTTGAAAGAAAACTGCGTAAAACTGGTTGTAAAATAAATACAAAATGCAGCCATTTCATAAATAATGAACAGTCCCTTATGAAAATCCTTATTATTCGCATAATCTAAGATTAAGTAAAAATGTTCATTTGGTAACCTTTATGACTGTGACGACCTGGTTATGACTCCTGACTGACTGATTGATCTTTCCTCATGTGATCACTCAGTGATCCCGTTTGAACCGAGCTGCGGCGGCCTCTGTCGACCTCGCGGCTTCCTGTGATAATCTGTCAGCACGCGGATCCATCTGCATCACTCATCTCTATGAAAACATCTGCTGCGCTTTACCGCAGGGAGGCTGGTCTTTTTATTTCCCCTCTTGTTTTTGGGGCGACTTGTTTTCTGTCTGACTCTTGAGCATACGGAGAGGGAGAGCAGACAGACAGGAGGATGTTAAATATGCAAACACTCTCCAAAGGGCACGTCATGATTCCTTAACAGAAATGCATTTTATTATACATATTTATTTATTATACTATTGGATAGATTTTGCTGCCAGCTTGGGGAAAGTGCATTTTTATGTTGGTTTTTTTTTCCCTTAAAAAAAAAAAAAATTTTACTCCTAACTTAAAATGTAATCTTGTGTCTGGACCCTGAGTTTAAGAACTTCTGACACAAAAATTTCAGTCCAGTTACCAGAAGAAAATGTTTCCGCAAAACACAAAAAAAATTATTTTTTTGATTTGTTTCATATCAGCATTTCTACAGTGACGTAGTGATCTAAAATTATTGTTGGACTAAAAACACTTGCATGAGAAAAAAAAAAAAGCATAACCAGTTCTGAGCTGAGACGTGATTATTCAACAAGATCACTTTACTTTACGACTCATTTAACTTTGGCAAAAATAAACACCAAAGGGTTTTCAAAATATAACAGCTCTTTGATGGTGGAGGGAGGGTCATAAAAGTCACTCAGGGAGGTGCAAGGAAAAATATTTGTAGCATTGGGGAGGAAAAAAAAAGTCACACCCCAGCCACGCCCTCCTTCAGTAAATAAAGAGCAGTCCCTAAGTTATACTTTATTCATAAAGAAAGACAAAACCTGCATTTAGAGCTGGGGGCTTTAACTGATGTGATGGGTCACATTTTTACAAATAAATATTTTCATTTAATTTGATTTATTTTTTATAATTAATATAATTACATACATATATATCAATCAACTTCTCCTGACTGCAGGACTCTGACTTCAACTTCAGTCAAACTTCTGTGCTATTAATCATTTTACTCAGAAATTAAAAACTTTTGAGTCGGCCTACTTAACTACTAGCTGCCAACAGCCTGCCAACATTCCCAGTTAAAGAAATGCTGAAAATAAGCTCATGTGCTTGTGGCCCCGGGCCCCCAAAACATTACATCTGCCCCTGGTAATAATAATGAGAGCTCAGCGCGAGCGGCTGGATGAGACACGGAGCGATGCGTCCTGCTGTTTCTAAATAATTCATCCAAAGTCTGATTAAAGCTGAAACTAACAAAGTCGTCTGTAGAAGTTTAAAGAAGTCACTTTCACCTCTGCAGATGTGTCTGTTTCAGCACTGTGGCTGTCAAACACTCAGCTGTTAGACAGTCAAAGTCTTTCACTGGATTTGGTTCTCTGCAGCTATTCTTATTACCATTGGCTGTTTGTGTTGTCTGTCAAAACGTGGCTGGAATGTGCTCCATCGACACTCTATCAACAACGTCTCATATTTCAATCGATTAAAAGTTATTTCGCGATTAATATTGTTATCATTTATCGCCCAGCCCTATGTTCAAGACCAACAAACAACAAAAGTGGCTGTTTTTGCGAGGCAGTGCTGTGTTTTCAAGCAGTGTTTTAGCCACCAAAAGTGGATGCTTTTTTGACTGTTTCCACACAGAGAAGAGCAAAAATAAGGTGGGTGGGTCCTATCGAAATAGGAATAAAATCCTGGATGTGAGCTAAAAAAAAGTGTTCTTTTATAACTTTTTGAATGAGATGGACAAACAGGACCTGATCAGAATGGGTTGAACCCGGGTCGCGTCCTGGATACCGGGAACTGATCAGACTCATTACGACTGGTTCACCTGACCAGAGCTTCCAGCTCTTACCTGTATAAACTCATCAGAGTCCCTCCTGAGTTTTGGCTTGTTGGTTTAAACATGAATAACCCAACAGCAGCAGCAGCTCTCTTAGCCCCACAAACAGATGACAACAGCCGACAACGTGCAACTGCTCCCCGCTGGGACAAGAGGGAGCGATTAAACCGATCACTTAATGCCTGATAATCTGCATTACCTGCCGCAAGTGATTAACATCACACGCAGGCCGGCTGCCAGGAGGAACACGCACAGTAATGCCACCGCAGAGACGGCTGGTCACTAACTATGACCAGTTTCTGTCTCTTTGTCCTCATATCTACACTGAGGAAGAAGAAGATGACGACCAAGAACAAGAGGAGAAGGAAGAAAGGTGCTCCTCCTGACAGCTTTTTTTTTCTTTTAAAGATCAAGTTGTTTAATGAAACCAATCAGATCTGACTGTTCATAGTACTGAAAGCTGGAGCTGCAACAACATTCACAAATAAATATATGTTATTTGTGTGGTTGATGTTAAGATTAGGTTTAGGCACAAAAACAGCTCAGTTTTGGTGCAGAAAAGATCACATTTCAGCTTAAAATACATGATTTTGGTGGCAGAGAACAGCTAGGCACTTAGGCACTTAACCTGACTCTTCTCCTCTTTGCCCTTTGGGGTAAATTAAGTCAGAAGGTCCAAAACCCCGCAGCTAATGATTATCTAGCACTGACAAAGTTGTGCGATGTTGTATGTTGACTGTCATTGTAAGTAGTGATACTGAGATTGTTGAATCTCAGATGCTGAGATCGCTACTGGTTATTACTTTGTTTTCAAAAAAAAAAAAAAGGGGGGGGGGGGCAGGCTGTGCGGCACTTCTTCTGCCACTAGACGGCAATACCTGTGACCAATCACACCTGAAGCACTTTTTGTAGAAAATCCCTGCTGGAAACACACTTGACAGGTTTCCTTTAACCCTCAAATTGCGTAAATTGAAATTGCAAATATAAAATGCGCCTAATGACAACACATCAACTTTGAAAAAACTCCTATTTATCACAGAAAAGTTTTTACACTCACATGAGTTTGTATTTCACTCGATTCGAAAAAAGCCACATTTTGACATGATGCTATATCTTTGTGCTTGTCAGTAGGAACTGGCTCCCTCATGATGCAGCAGGAGCTACAAGAGCTGTTTTGCATCACATAACTCACAGAAAGTTTTGAATCCGCAATTCCTCTATGAAATCGTGGACTACATCTCCCAGAAATCCCTTATTTATTATATCTCCCACGTATGAAGCTTCATGGCTCCATAACACGCCTACGTGGCCTTGGATTGGAAATAATGACGGATAGGTGGCTGCAATAGAAATAAAGCTGCTAATGTTTCGAACATCTATCGCCATGGTTACTGGGATGTTATCGCCAGAGGAGAAGTCGCATGACATCACTCAGTGGAAACACAGTCAGCTCGATGTTGAATTTTATCCACTTTTCCAAATATGTCTTAAGTTTTAAACAGATCTGTAATTGAAACACGCCAAATTATTGCAACATGCACTTACTGACACACATCTGCAGAGGTGGAAAAAGTACTAGACTATTGTACACAAGTACAAGTACTGTTACTTTAGAAATTTTACTCAGTATTACTTGTGTAATAGGAGGCTACTTTTAACAGATTTAGTACTACTTAAGTATAAGTAAAATTACCAGTTTAATTAGCAGTACACAAAATTAGCAAACAAAATGTAAAAAGTTCAGGAAAATTACCTGAAAATGGGAAAGAACAAAACAAGCAAAAAAGTTGATTAAACAGATAATTCTGTAAAATACTTATATAATAATGATAATTATTAATATAGTTTTTGAACATGTCCCTCACTCTTTTGTTAAACAAATTTTCTAAATCTACTAATTTCCTGCAATTTGCACAAAACAAGCAAACAAAAAGGAATCATAAGTTGCTCATTGCTCTTTTCCAATGATTTCCCCAATTTGCATAAGATTTGAGAGTTCAGATTCTTATGAAGCCACCATATTTTAAGAAATGAAACCAATTCGCTCAGGTTTCAAAGGGTTAATTGACTCTGTCGATCAGTGCAACATTAAAGCCATGACATCCTAGTGGAAGGCCCAGCGACAGAAATACGTAATCAAGGTTTGCTTAGAAGAGAAGGTCACTTTTGGAGATTTTAACAGGATCCAAAATGATGTTGAAACTCAGAGAGAAAGTCATGTTTCTACTCTGCGAAGCCGTGAGCTTTTGGGTGTTTTGGCTTTACATTTTAAATGAACACACTCCCTGGTGTTATATATTCTGGTAATATATTTGGTAGTTGGCTGTATGTTAAGATGGATAATGTTATTATTTCAAAATAAGCCTCTCCAGAGAGATCAGACTAACCTCCGCTTCACCTTCGGATCTCTATTCATCCACTTCTCTGTACATTATCCCTTACATAACACTCAGTATATGTATCTCTGTCCTGATAGCAGCGCCGCCGCCAAACAGCTCGCTTTATCAGAGCGCTCAAACAGTCCCGAACGCAGCTCCATTTCACCGGATTTACCACTTTTTACTTCTCATCCACAGACAGAAATACTTATATGGCTGGAAGTACAAGGTGCTTTTCAGGTTCGACATGAAAGTACAGTAAAGACGGGTCAGCCAGAGACGCCTACATCAAGGATTTGACCATTTATAGCAAACGGTTTTACCGTTAGATCTGGCACAAAGAGTCTGAGCAGCAGCGAAGGAATCAGCTGCAGATGTATGAGCATGAAATCTGTCACGGCTCAGCAGAGAGGCAGGTCTGAACCCAGATGCACGACTCAGACACAGACAGGATGAGTGGAAGTTTACTCCACAAATCAGGTTTGGTTTGTTGCCTGGTTTTGACTTGGGGAGTCAAAACCAGGCAGGCAGACAAGTCTAAAAGGGGTCAGACCAAGAGGCGGAGGTCCGGCGGGGAGGCAGAACAGATGGCCGGAGAGCTAAAGCAGAAACACAGAAAACAAACCGGCAAACGGTGAATGGATCAGTTTACAGTTTACAGTGTGCTACACGGCTGTGACACCTCAGACAGACGCCTGTTTGAGACCAAAAACTACAAAACTGAGATGGACAGCAGTTTTGGTGCCACTGTCCAGCAGGGACAACGGCACCAGAACCAGGTATTTTACACCAAAACTTCTAACGTGTCTACTTTCATAAAGTTTATTTTTACTAAACAACATCAGTCCTAATCATAAATATCAAATATTTATTAATTTTGAGAATTTTTACCTTTCAAATGCCAGGATTTTGTCATGATGTCACCATGTTTTTAGATTATTTTTTTTTTTAAAGTAGTATATTTTAAATTATCACAGCCTGGGATATGTCAATGTTCAGCAGCAACATTGTTTTTTTTTACATTATTATTTTTTGTGCATTGTGAGATACTATGCGTCAGATTTAAATTTAACTCTTAAGGCCCACTGTAATATGCCACACACTCATACCTCTGCACACAAAATCAAGCAAAATCAAGCTATAAAATATTATATATTAATATTATTAACTACTTTCACTGCTTAATTTTTCAACTAACATCAGTCCCAATCATAAATATAAAGCATTCATTAATTTTCAGAATTGTGACCCTTTAAATGCCAGGTTCTTGTCATGATGCCACTATGTTTTTGGATGAAAAAAAAAAGAATTATTTTAAATATATTATCTGAAAAGGAGATCATTTTCATGATTATCACGGCCTGGGATAAATCTCTGATTCGCAGTAATATTGATTTTTTATACATTATCATTTTTGGCAGTGCTTTTTTTGGAGATTGGATTGGCCTTAGGAATTGTTGACAAAGACTCTCATGTCTGCTCTTTTTTCCTGCCATCTACTTGCTCACCTGATGTCCCACATGTCCTCACTTCCTCATTAAGCCTTGCAGTGTATAAACACTCCTACATTTCCATTCACTCTCTGCCATATCCTCTAATGTTCTTGCTACTTAGTGTCGCAGCTTGCTTTTTGGACTCCTGCCTCTTTGTCTGACCCCTAATTGGATCAGTTTTCCCTTTCTTTCTAACCTCTCTCATGTTGACCGCTGCCTGTTTCCGCCTGCAAGTAAAACTGAACTTTACCTGCCAGGTCTCTTAGGCATGATTGTGGCTTCAGATCTGACTGTCCACTCAGCTGACATCCAACTCTCTCAAAAAAGCTGCTGCTGCTGCTGGGGGGGAAATGCAGCGCTTTAGAAATGTCTCCAGAATCGCTCTCCTCCCAGTGATCCCAATCACAACAATCAACAAAAATTCAGCCAATCCCTGTCAATTCTGCACAATCTTTCTGTATGTATGATCAGTTTTCTTTGTGTTGCACCTCTAAAACCTCACAAAATTGGTTTGATTTCTTTCAAAAACACGAAAACAACATAAGCAACTTCACTACAAATGTCACGTAAACTGCAAAAAGTTATTAAAAGGTGACAAAAAAGGCCTGAAATCTATCAGGGATGTATTAATGAATATTATTTTAAACCTATAAATCTATTTTATAACTGCCTTAATTATTATTATTTAAAATTAAAACACATTTAAAAAAATAAAATAAAGTACTATCTTGTAGTACTAGTATACAGTACTTTCTTGATGTTTATTTTGTTTGTTTTCTGCTTCACCTTTTTAAAAAAATGAAATCTACAGGTAACTTTCTTACAAATTTTTTTGTTTGTTTTTGGGCCATTTCTTGTAAAGTTGCTTGAAAGTCTTTTATGTTTTTGAAAGAAATTGAGCCAACCTGCTCAGGTCTCAAAGGGTTAACTAAAGTGAAGCCTAGACTTTGCCCTTTTGGAGATGGGAGTCTCTTATGGGGCCCCACAAAAAAACTCTTGTACCGGCCCTGTGAAGTCAGTTTGCCCATGACAAAATCTCTCTCTCTCACACACACACAGACACACACACACACACACACACACAGACACACACACACACACACAGACACACACACAGACACACACACACACACACAGACAGACAGACACACAGACACGCTCTGCTGTGACGGTGCGCTGAGCCTCGGGACAGGACCAGCAGACAGCAGCATCATGTTAACCTCGTCTGAGGAATCTCTGCAGCTTTAATCTGAACCTTCTCACCCACAAATCTCTCTGCACGCCGTCTTTGTGACACCACAGAGGCTGTCGAGGATTTAATGACTGCTTTGTCATGTTCTTTTGATTATTTTTATTAGTTTTGGCTTCCTGACATCCAGGTCACCGCACGGTTCAACCGCTGCTCAGAGGCGACGGATTTTATTGGTTCGGATGCTGCTGGGTGGAGGAGGGTGAGACGGAGGGAGAGAGAGTGAGGGAGGGGGAGGAAATAACAAAATCCTGTGATGATTTGATTATTTTGTGCAGCGGAGTGCGGAGGAGAGGGAGGAGAGGCTTTGCATGAGGCAGAATGTTGATATGTTTTTGAGTCTGTTGTGTTTTTGCTCGTTGCCAGGACGATCATGGGCCCTCACGGCATCAACCGAGCCGTACAGAGGCTGGAGTTCTGCGACTGCAAGAAGGGACTCGGTGAGCATCTCCCTCCTGACCTCTCTGACCTCTGGATCATTGTTTATGTGGCCTCACTTATCTCTGAACTGCAGCTCAGCGTGCTGGAACATGATGTACCACACAGCACGTGTGCATACAACAGGCAGCGGCAATAAAGGTATTAATTTGTTTCCAAATTAACCCGAGCTCCTCTCTGCACAGGTGTGAAGATAATCGGAGGTTACCGAGATCTGACAGGAGAAGAGTTTGGCATCTACATCAAGCGGGTGATAGCCGGCGGGTTGGCAGCTCTGGACGGTAGGTTATTTTTTTGGTATTTTGATATTTGGGAAAGTTATTGTTATTATTTTGATCCTCCCTCTGCAGATCTGACTGTGACTCTCTGTTCCAGGGCGGCTTAAGTCAGGTGACCTGATTCTGGATGTCAATAACATCAGTCTGATCGGGGTGACCAATGAGAGGTGAGTTCGGCGTGTGCTGTGTCTGCAGTTTATCACTGAGTGTGTGTGTGTGCGCGTGTGTTTGCAGAGGTATTTTTAGCTGCAGGAATGACGGCGTCTCTCGGTCCGACTCTGCGGCTCACGCTGAACTATCTCAACAACAGTCAGATGGATCGCCGCCACATTTGGTTCAGACATTCATGACACCCAGAGGATGAATCTTTGGGGTGTTTACACGGTGACAGTTCTCGCATGAAAAGTTAAACATTTGCTGCAGTTTGGCTTTTTTCTTCACACGACAACGGCGCTTTGTGGGCCTGTAAACCAAAAAAATTTGAAACCGGGTTCCAGCGTGTGATCTTTTAAAAACGCCACCCCTGGCAACGTTCCTGTGAGAACGATGACGCCACAGCCGCATTTTGCACATGGGCGTGGTGTTCTTCCATTGTGTGTCTTTACAGTGTTACATAGCATACTACTGGCCTGGCGTGCAAGCTACAGCATTTTCAGTTATTTTTGCAGATCTGTGTACACGAGGATCGTTTTCACAATATCATCATATGAACGTGCATTTTTTTTTTCAAACACAGACTTTTCTGTTTTTAGTAGGGTCGTTCCTGTCTAAACTTGGCCTTGGTTTATAATTCTCTGACTTTTCCTCGAGTTTTGGTTTGTTGATACTTGCAGGCGTAGGCGCTATTTATGAGGGGGCACTGGGTTTTATGTCCCCCCGAATCCTGAACCTCTGGCCAAGACCTGGGCGTTCTGCAGTGGCCATCAGAGCCCATTAAATCCTAAATTGTTCTATTAACATTAATGTAGGAACAACAAGGACACATTTAGCTGCTACATATCTGCAACCTGCACAGGTAGGCCTATTAAGTAATTAAAAATGACTTAAAATTAATGAGTAGCCAAGCGCCCCACTGATGAAGGATGCAAAGGTTTCTTACAAGTTTCTGTGTGATCCCAACATGTTATTTATCTTTATCTAATGAAACTTTCTGTTTTTTAAAAACAATATTTTTGTTAAAAAAAATCTGAACCCAAGTCGGCATCCACCATCCCACCTCTCCATAACAAAATCAGCTCATACACTACATCACGTCAGAAACACATAACATTCATATTCACGGTTTGCAGAAATGTACAATGCCATGATTTTCTTAAAAAAACTGGACTAAAACTCTGTATTTCCGATATGTTTATCTGCAAATTAAGTGAAAATGTCTCTGTCCTGTGTCCTTACAGAGCGGTGGAGATCATGAGGTCAGCCTCGCTCTCTAACCACATGTCCCTGCTGATCGCCAGAGATGATGAATCCAGGTGAGACAAAAATAAAAGCTCACTGTGATGGTCCCTCACCTCAGGATGCTTTAAATTTTAAAAAATTTTCGGGAGTAAAACTGCCTGTTTTGGGCTGAGCTCACAAGTATCGAAGCTTCTTGTATTTTAATGATGGGAGCGGCTAGTGCGGTGGCTGCAATAGAAATAAAGCTGCTAATGTTTTGAACATCCATCGCCATGGTTACTGGGATGTTATCACCAGAGGAGAAGAACATCACTCAGTAGAAACACAGTCAACTCACAATTGTGTTTTTAACCACATTTTGGAAATATCGCTTAAGTTTTGCACAACCTTGTAATGGAAACCCACCTAATGAGGAGTAATATCTTCTGAACATCTTCAAGGTTAAAAGTGAATGTTTGCAGGATTTTCTTTGCTTTTGCTCCCCTCAAACACACCTGGTTCATATTCAGGTGTGTCTTAAGTAGGCTGATTGAATATTAGAAAGCCTCCTATAAAAGAATTTCTCGAAAAATCAAAGAGTGCGTGTGGAATAAGAGACAGAGTTTGTAAAGTGTTCATGAAAATGTTCTCCAAGGAATCATTTTGTATTCCCAAAGTGTTTAGATCCGTCCTCGGAGTAAACTCGGAGGTGAATGTGTGCGGCTGACAGACAGCCTTCCTGCTGTTCACCAGCAGGAGGTAAACTGACCTGGCACTCTGCTGTCCCCTGTGCTTTTCCACGTCAGCCTGCCTCGTCCAGACAAATGGACAGTGACACAATAGGGACACTCTGCTGTCTGTCCACGGGGTCTCAGCTGAAGAGGAGAGCTCCAGCTGATCAGAGATGGAAAGCTGCACAGTGATCAGCAGAAATAGGCTCTGTTTCCTGTTGCACTTTTTGCAGGATGTCAGACTGCAGCGTTTTCTATGATTAAGCATCATCACTTATCATTATCATTATTATTATTTATTGTTATTAGTATTTTTATAATTTTTGTGTTGTTTTTAAATTGACATGACCAATTTTACTAGTGCTTCTCAACCATTAATTTTAGGACACACTACTTTCTACAAAGACACTAAATGCTGGCACTGATCAAATCAAAACCTGCATGTTGATACTATTAATATTACACACACTTGTATCTCTGCGCACAAAATCAAGCCATAAAAATATTATACATTAGTATTATTTTCTACTTTCATTGGTTAATTTTTTAACTACCATCACCTAATCAGAAATATCAAATATTCATTATTTTTTTAAGAATTTCTAAATTTTAAATGCCAAGTTTTAGTCATGATGCCACTATGTTTTTAAGGGAAAAAAAGAAAAACAATAATAAATAATTTTCAATATACTGCATGCTAAGTAGATTTTTTGTTTTTGATTATCACAGTCTGGGATATGTCAGTGATCAGCAGCTACATTGACTGTGACAGGTCACCTAGTGGAAATAGCATGTATTTCCTCCATATGCCAAATATGGTCAAAATGACCTCATCAGGTGGAAAATAGTCAAAATGACAAATTCAGAGTCAAAAGCCCAGAATGACACCCAGAAATAATACAAGTCCTGTTTTTCTGCTCTGATGGCTGTGGGATCAAAAATGTCAGTTTGAATGGGTTTCAATGGAGCATTTTTGGACCTGAACAGTCTGAATGTAACTATTTAGTTTCCACAGTGTATTTTAGACTTATTGTAGGAGCTGAGCTGCAAATTCACTGATTACACTCAAATACACAATCTGGACTACATTTAGGACATATGCATGAGCACAGCCACAATGATCCAAAAATTAAGAATAAAAAGTGCGTAAATGCACCTAAAGGTTAATTTACAATTGTTTAAATTATATAAAAGTTATAATTTGGATACTGTGTTCTACAACATTACAGCCCTGTTCAAATAAATAAAACTGAGAACTTTTTAAAATGTCTGTAAAGCAGTTTGGTTAACCAGGAAACAGCGACTCTGGCTCCGTCCAAAGGTAAAAAAAAATTCTCAGCATTGCACGTTTCTGCAAAGCATAAATACATAACGTTTGCTCATCAGAGTTTCTAAAGTGACGCAGTATCTGAGCTTTTCATCAGGAGGTGGAGGTTCAGGTTCAACACCATCAATTAGTTTTATTTTGTGCAGGTGTTTTGTCTCAACCTGTGGCTGTTTTTACAGCAGGAATAGCGTGCAAAGAACACGTCTTTTAGCCCAAATCTGATCATTTCCCAGTGGTGCAAGTTATTAATGATGGGCCCCAGCGCAGGCTATTATGAAGGGCTCATGGGCTTCTTATTTATGAAGTACACACGCACACACTTACGACATGCACACACAATTAGACGTCTATATACAGTACCAACCACACGTTGGGTTTTACAGTGGGAATGTGTCATCAATTGTATTGTATTTGCAGAGTCCAGAGGTTACAGAGAAAGTGATCAGAAGCATGGATCGTGCTGCGACAACACAAAAGTGACAACAAAAGAGCAGAGCAGCTGAACATTTCACTGTTTGCTGAAATGACTGCAGACTTTTTCAGGCATTTTTAGTACAACAACTGAGCTCCTCCACATAAAGGCAAGAGACGATAGTAAACAAGAGAGACGAGAGATGCAATACTCATCAACAAACAACACCATGTCCCAAAAACTGGCCAGCTACATGGGCACGCACACAGTTTACCACAAAAGCTCACACACACACACACACATAATGAAACAGCTGCTCGGCAGCGACCTGAGGGCTTACTTCTGTCTTTGAAGAATATTAAAAAGTATTTCAGCACAAAACAACACTGTTTTATAAGCTGTCTGTAGGGCTCATTTACTGACGCTGAATATAGAGTGACGCTCCTCAAAGAAGCTGTAAAAGACGCTTTTTTTAGCTGATTTCAAGCTGAAATTCAGAACATAACCAGCTGACGAACAGGTTAAGTTTGATATAAAAGCTACAACGGTGAAGAGAGCCACCTTAATATTAGGGCTGGGCGATATGGAAAAAAAGTCTTAATGCAATAATTTTTTTCATATCAGTCAATCTCGATATATATCACGATATAAACACCATTTCTGTCAAGCTTGAAAGTTCCCTTTGACTCCTAAGTGAGATATGAAGATACCATAATCAATGATGCACGATAATGATTATTTCAACCAATACCGATAAACCCATAATTTCCAGCTTCTCACGGCCGAAAAAATACCGATAACCGAGGGTGAGAGTGGAGTGGAGACACCAAGGAGAAAGAGAGCCAGCGGACATTTGGAAACATAGTGGGAACACCAGCGGAGAATGAGAGCAGAGTGGACACCGGCAGAGACACCTGCGGACAACGAGAGCTGAGTGGATATTCGGAGACACTGACGGAGACACCAATAGAGAGAATGGCGGAGCATGAGAGCAGAGGGGAGATTCAGAGACACTGGTGCAAAAGGACAGCAGAAGGGACATTCTGAGACACCGGCGGAGACACCGGCGAAGACACCAGCGGACAATAAGAGCAGAGCAGACATGGCTGGAATACTTTCTATGGACTACCTCTAGTATGTCCATCGAGGAAAAGTTCGCGATTGATGTCGTTGTCCTTTTATCACCCAGCCCGACTTCTTAATAAAGAAAACCACCATTTAGACTGAACATACCTACCTGAGACAGGAAGCTGGCTCTGTGGTACACACCCCAGCATATCAACAAACAGCTACAGCAGCACACGCACGGTTTACCCGAAAAAGTACACACACACACACACACACACACACACACACAGTGAAACAGGTGCTCAGCAGCCACCTTTATCCCAAAAGATAACAACATTTTGAAAAGGCCAAAACTCCCTCTGAAAAGTAACTCGTACTCACTCATTTGACCGCCTCTGTCTCTGACTGTTTGGACCTGCAGCCGCAAATACGTAAATAAAACAGTTAGCTGATGCTAGAAAAAGCTAGCATCGGCTAGGCTATTAGCTAGCTAATATAATAGCAGTACCTAAAAGTAAACACATTAATTTATTAGCAGCCTACAGCTTATCCCGCATAATACAAATATGACTTATCTTAAAGTTTACATCAAACAAAACAGGCAAAAGTTATGATTATTTAGACTGTAGTTACATAGCTAACGTTAGCTTACCTGCTACGTGTGTTGACAGACTGAGGGCAGCGCGAGCGGCTCCTCCGAGCTCGCGACTGTTTATGACGAAATAATTATAAATCTAATTTAGGAAGATTTACTAGCCTCTCTTCATCTTTCTTTGCGCTCCTGTCTTTTCTGTTCTGTTTTATTTGTCCTGACAGCTCGCTCGGTTTCCCTCTGTGTCCTCAGCTTGTCCATGTTGACAGATTTTTGCGCCTCGCGCCGCCGCAGTCTTACCGTCGTGTCACGTGATCAAATGGAGACTTACGATTGGCCGACGTGCAGTCGTTACCCAGCATTCATCATTGGATCTGTATGTGACTCAAATACCAAAAATAACAATAATAATAATCATTTGATTGAAAAGTTTTTAAAGTTTCTCGATATATTTTTAATAAATGCAGAATAAGCTCATACATTTGCATAGTTTTATCGGAAATTACTGTACTCACAGAACCATGACAAAGGTGTATTTTGTATATTTAAGGGTAAAAAATTTAAATTTTAACAGCTTTATCAAATTGAGGATGCTTGTGTTAAATGTCAATAGGGTTTTATTATGATTTCTCATGACTTCTTAATTTGATGTTTGTTTTTCCCTAACCATAACAAAGTGGGTTTTTTGTGCGTAAATCTGTCTGCACGTTAACCACAGTGGTGTCCTATGAATTAATGACTTAACTTCAAACAAAAAATTAAAACATTATAAACAAAAAGTACACAAAAAGGAGTAGACAAGTAAAACTTAAATATCCCTACCCCTTTTCACTTTTTAAACTCATATATTATTTCAATAAATTACTAAATTTAAATAAAGTTTCAACATATCTATTTTTTGCAAAAATGCCCAATGCCAACATTTATCATAATTTCATATGTTCGTTAACATTTGTTTAATGCACTGGTTCCTGCACTGGGGGTCCCAAAAGCCTCATGGGGTCACGAGGCCTCGTTTTTAAAGAATATAGAGCCTGTATCTCAACATTTCATCCATTTAAAACTAAATTAAAATGTTATTTAACCCTTTTAAGAAGAGAATGGGCAACTCTAAACAAAGGTTTCAATCAAATGAATATTTTGTTATTTTTGGTATTTGAGTCACATACAGATCCAATGATGAATGCTGGGTAACGACTGCACGTCGGCCAATCGTAACTCTCCATTTGATCACGTGACACGACGGTAAGACTGCGGCGGCACGAGGCGCAAAAATCTGTCAACATGGACAAGCTGAGGACACAGAGGGAAACCGAGCGAGCTGTCAGGACAAATAAAACAGAAAAGAAAAGACAGGAGCGCAAAGAAAGATGAAGAGAGGCTAGTAAATCTTCCTAAATTAGATTATTTCGTCACAAACAGTCGCGAGCTCACGGAGGAGCTGCTCGCGCTGCCCTCAGTCTGTCAACACACGTAGCAGGTAAGCTAACGTTAGCAGCAAGCTACGTAACTACAGTCTGAATAATCCTAACTTTTGCCTGTTTTGTTTGACGTAAATTTTAAGATAAGTTATATTTGTATTATGCGGGTTAAGCTGTAGGCTGCTAATATATTAATGTGTTTACTTTTATGTACTGTTATTATTTTAGCTAGCTAATAGCCTAGCCGATGCTATCTGTTTCTAGCATCAGCTAACTGTTTTATTTACGTATTTGCGGCTGCAGGTCCAAACAGTCAGAGGCAGAGGCGGTCAAATGAGTGAGTACAAGTGTCGTTTCAGAGGGATTTTGGGTAAGCGACTCTAAAGAAACGACCCCCAAATTAGCAAGAAATTAGTAAAAGGTTACAAAAAATATTCCTGGAAATTTACAAAAAAAAGAAAGAAAGGACAAGAAAAGCAAAAGTGAAAACAAACAAAGAAATGGCTTCAGAAAAAATGCTTAAAAATAATAATGATTCTGAAACAAGCTTTAGCGACATTTTCAATGTACTATACTATAAGAAAATTCAAGCTGTCTTTACGACATGCTATACTTTGACGTTTTTTGACAAACTATACTATGACATTTACAACATATTTTCAGCATGCTGTACTATAGTACTATGATGTTTTTCGACATACTATACCATGACATTTTCAGCCAATTTTCAGGCTTGTTTTCAGGTTTTAGAAAATCTGGCCTGTGACAGGAGGCATATCTCAGGTTATTTCATGTTTGGTTTGTTTGGAGAAGGAAAAAATAGGAAGTGAAGGTGATTTCAGGTGCGACCTGCTGAAGAAGTTAAAAGGAAGCGGCCGTGTTGTTGTGACCGCAGAGGAAAGGTCGTCCCAGAGAGAGTCCTTTCATTTTCATCCCTGTTATTATGAAACCAAAGCATCAGAGTCTGTGTGTGTGTGTGTGTGTGTGTGTGTGTGTGTGTGTGTGTGTGAGATAAAGCAGCTTTGTGTCGACACGTCAGGTATTCACCTCGAAGCTCAGCCTCGATTGTTGCAGCGATTTGTTTCACACTTGAAGCAAATTATGATTATTGTGTGCAGCTGCTCCCGGCGGTACAGCGGGTCACTTTGAGGACGCCGTGATGAAATCATGCCGAGGGGATTTGGCCCCGGCGTCCTCACAGGTTTGGTGCATGAAAACAGAAAAATTAAGGCTGGAGTCTGAACTTGTTGGGGGAGTTTTGTGAGGACATTTTGGAGGTTTGTGTCAATTTTAAGCTGTTGTCTAGAAATGAAAAGTCTGAGTTGATGAATTCTCTGAGATGAACACAGTTTACAGTCTTTTAAAGTGTTTTCTTTTTTATATAATATAATAGAATAATAATATATTTATATTATATAAAGTATTGTTTTGACACTTAAAATTAAGAAGTTAAGTTTCCTCTCACTGCTGTTGCCTTGTGCCACAAAGGTCAGCTGGGTATCACAGTGTCTGCGACTCCTGACCTCTGACCTCTGAGTGTATCAATGACCGCACACATCCTGTTTAAGAGGCATTAACAGCCAATCGGATCACACCCAGACCAGATGGTGATGCTGTAAAACTCAGGTTTTCTCTGCGTCCATGTGAGGGAGACAAACACTCACAGATCTGTCTGCTCTCCTCAAAGTGTCCACTTTTCAAATAAAAAACTGCATTCACAGTCTGAGTACAGTAGAAGTGAACAAATATCCAAAATAAAAGGGTTTCACGTTTGTTGGTGAGGGAAAAAAGGAAACATGGAAAGACAGATAAATGCAATATTTCATGTTTTTCATTTTGAAAGCAAATAGCAGCCAATAGATAATCTGTATGTTTGGTGTCTTTGCTTTGGCTGGATTACTCTTGATGTATGTTTATATTAAAAGTACTACTTTATTAAAAATATTACAGGTCAAACACATAAAGATCTTAACACTCCAAAACAGACATTTCTTCTAAACAAGTACTTTTACTGCAAAAACATGTTCACCTTTTAATGGAGTATTTTTTTCATCGTACTGGTAATGTTTGAGTAACGCACTTTTGTGTGTGTGTGTGTGTGTGTGTGTGTGTGTGTGTTTGGTGTCCTTCAGGAGGGAGTTTGCTGAGCTGATGGAAAAGTACGGCTCCAATAATATCAGCGCTTCAGGACGAATTTCTCCGACTCAGCTCTCCACAGGTGAAACACCCACAGATACAGGAACGTTCAGACTTCACTCACTAACACGAAACAGCAGCTCTCTGAAGAAGTGTCTTTACATAATTGTCCTCAGAAAAATATCCTCACATTGCAAAAATTCCTTCCCTTTCCAAGAATGCCTTTAGCCGTCTTTGCAAACATATCTGAATTTTCTAGAGATGTCTTCACCTTGCAATATCCTCGCTTTCCAAAAATGTCTTTTGCCGACTCTGCAAAAAATGTTAGAATTTTCCAAAGATATACAGATTTTCTTAAAATATTCTCACCCCGCAAAAATGTCCTCACTTTTTAAATACATTTAATACATTCTCACTTTGCAAAAATATCCCTATTCTAAAAAAAATGCCCTGATATTCTAAAAGTCCTCATGTAGCAAAAATGGTTTAACTTTACATAAATTTTCTAATTCTGCAAAAATGCACTGACTTTGCGAAAATGTCCCGACATTCAAAAAATGTATCATTATGCCAAAATATCCTCAATTTGAAAAACTTAAAACCTTATTTATTTAATTTTTTGTTAAATGCCCCCACTTTTAAAAAGTTTACTCATTTTCCAAAAATTTCCCAATTCTGCAACAATTTGGTGATTTGGGAAAAATGTCCTCACTTTCCAAAAATGTCCCCATTTTGTAGAAATAACCTTAATTTGCAAATGAGCTGTTGAATTTTATTAACCAGTTTTGCAAAAATATCCTTATTCTGCAATAATTTCATGACTTGTCCTTAATGTCCTTCATTTACGTAAATGTCCCCATCTTGCAGAAGCGTCCTAACTTTGCAAAAAAATTCCCAACTTATAAAAAGATTAACCGTTTTGCATATATATCCGTCCTATGCATATATGTTGTCTTCATTTTAAATGTTGAAATTTTCCAAAAATGTCCTGATTTTTTTAAAAAAGCCCCAAATTTGCAAAATGTCCTCACTTTCCAAAAATGAGTCTGCTTTGCAGAAATTTCTTCATCTTTTTGGACTTACAAGATTTTCTGAAATCTTCCTCAGACGCTCACACCACTTAATTCTGTGATTTGAGTTTCATATCGATTATAAATCTTTAGATAAAATTAAAGTGATCTGATTGGTTCTGTGTTGTGATTTTTCTCTACCTCCACCTCGCTCTTTGTCCCATCATCCATCACTCTCCACCTCCTCCCTCCGTCTCCCTCCCACTCTCTTTCTATTTCCCTCTCCTCTTTCTTCTTCTTTTCTCTCCCACCTCTTCCTGCTCACCTCTCCCTTTTTCTTCTTCTTCTTCTCTCGTCTCTGTTCAGGGAAGCTGACAGACACGGCCTCCTCCTCCTCCTCCTCCAGATCGGAGAGCCCCCAGCTCCTCAGTCCTAAAGAGGGGGTCACCGCCTACACCCACGCCTCCCCGTACCCTGCCAACCCCGCCTACACCGTGCACACGCCCACGCACGCCTTCAGGTAGGAATCACAACATTTCAACCTTTATCGAAAGAACTCGTCTGTTCTTATGGATCCTCAAACACGGCCTGCTCTGCTCAGTCAATCCGAAAAGTTTGGATAAAGTAGAGTTATGGAGTCAGAAAGGTCCCAACAGAAGAAGACAAATGTTTTGCAGAGTTTGATCAAAGACAATTTAACAAATACAAAATCATCTAAAAAATAAAATAAAATAAAATATCAAGACAACTGATTGACTGGTTGAGATTGTTTTTAATTATATTTAAATGATTGCCTTACGGTCTGACAGGCTTGTTAAAAAGGAGGCGTGTCTCTACTGCAGTCCACTTTAGATGATGAGGAAACTGTGTTGGAAATGTTAAACTATCTTACCAGAGGCTCAAAGTTATCATATTTTGAGAAAAATTATCATGAGAACGAATAGTTTAAAATTATAACTTTAGTAAACAAGTGTTTAAACGACTTTTTGACACATCTACAAATCTACCCGCTGCCTCAGAGAGGAGCTGTTTCTCAGGGGGGATGTTTGTGAAAAAGTCATTTCAGCTTTTTTTTGTGGTAGCCTGCTACTATAAAATCAAATTACACGACAGCCAACTTTTGATAATGTGCATTAAAATATTTAAGGGCATGGCGACGAACGTGACCCGAATGTGACAAGTCGTCTCACACGGGTCAGGTGTCATCATGGCCAGATGTAGGATGAGTTAAAATGAGACGTGTAAACTAAACTAAGTGCTTGTTGTAAGTGTCACAGTGGTCGAATTATCATACATTATGGCATTTTTGGAATTACTGATTGTACATTGTACAAAGGACAAAATTATTGTAAAAATACGATTATTATGGTACCTCTGGCGACACTGTGTAGAAATAAGTGTGTGCATTTGGGCGGAGTCAGACGACAGTAATCACAGACGTAGACGTCCAAGAAAAGATCTGAACAGGTAAACACGTGACACTTTCTTGTCAACTTTTGACATTGTAGGCTAAAAAAGCAAGATAAATTGTTTCAATTTATTAAAAAACAACGTTTTTCATCCCTTAAAAACAGAACGAGAAGCTAAACTGCAAACGAGGTGAGGTCATCCAGCAGCAGCAGAAAGTAAATAAAGAGCCCCTCTGTGAAGGTGTTATTTTGTCTTTTTTGGTAGGCGGTTATATAAACTGTTAAATTGTATTTCTGCAGCACTGGAACAACAGCACGGGCTAAAAATAGTGAAAAGCATCTTCAGCAGTATCACAGAAAAGTGTGGGAAGACCAGAGAGAGAGAGAGGAGGAAGAGGAGGAGGAGGAGGAGGAGGGTTACAGATTATGTCACAGAGGGATTGAATGTGAGCGGCAGCGTGGCTTTCTGGCTTTTAATCATGCTTAGTGTCGTCCTCTCTGTGTCTCTCCCCAGTGACAGTGTCATTCAGTTGATATGCGTCTCCAAGGGAACAGGCCTGGGGCTTGTCATCAAGGGCGGGGCCAACCGCACAGAGGGACCAATGGTGTTCATTCAGGAAATAGTGCCTGGAGGAGACTGCCAGAAGGTCAGCATCCTCACGAAAGGCTCTAACGTGGACAAAAGCATTAAAGTCATTCAGATTGTGTGTTGCATAACCTTAACTTATTACAAAATTCACCATTTTATTCAGTAAAAAAAAATACAGAATAAACACCCTGAAACTGAAACTTTAAAATCCAATGAAATAAAGAGAATTGCAAAGAGAAACATTAAACAACATTAAAAAAGCACAAAAAAAAATCAGTTATGCAAAATTCTGAAAATTTCAGTTCAGCTTAGTTTATTCACAGAGTTGATAAAAATATAGATACAAACATGATTTTAAGTCAAATGTGTGAGATGGGACACCCTGATAAGCTAGTCATGACACACAAAGTTTAAAAATATAAATTTCATGTAACCTAAAAGTATAGTATCACTAATACAATACATGTAGACCAATAGCACAGGGAAAATGGAATAAATTACCTGGAGTATGTATTTAGAGAAGTCATTTAAAAAAAAAATAAAAATAAAATAAAAATTTTAAGTCTTCAGCCATTAAGGGCTCTAGGAATTCACATTTTCATTTTAATTCACACAAAAGACTTCAAATGATATTTTGTTGGGGAAATGGTTTTCACCTCACAAAAATAATCAGGGCGCCTTTGTCAGGAGGAAAACACAGAACATAGGCTATGTAGAGCCTACGTCCGTTTAACGCAGAAGTATGTTTAACCTGTGGTGTTCCTCAAGGCTCCGTTCTTAGACCCTTTTTTGTTTTGGTCAATATTATATTATATTTTTCCTTAGAAATAAACCACCAACACTGTTATGCAGATGACGCAGTGATTTATATTTGAACTCAAGAAAGTCGTTTACAGGCATTAGTAATATTATTTGTTAACAATTATGTATTTTCTAAGAAATTAATTAGTTACGTTTTTTTTCCAGGTTGACAAAAGTAAATCCAAAATTATTTGTGTGTTGATGTGTTCGTTCAGATCCTAAGAAACAAAAATGTTGTAACCAAAATCAACAAAAAACATCCATAATTGTGCTCAGTCCCAGTGGTTCAGTCGGTCCACTGAAAATGAAAATCTGCAGATTTCTGTGTATCTGTGGTGTTTCAGGACGGCAGGCTGCAGGTCGGAGACCAGCTGGTGTCCATCAACAAAGAGTCGCTGATCGGAGTGACGTACGAGGAGGCCCGGAGCATCCTGACACGCACCAAACTCAGGTCCAACACACCAGGACACTTTTTCAAACGCATAAATTATTCAAGATTCAACAGCAAACAGAAGAGTTTTTCTCTAAATTAAGATCTAAGTAAATAAATATAAAAATGGGGAAAAAACATATTTATAACTACAGTAATGGTAAATAAATTCTATTACAGATTTATTTCAATATCAAAGCACTTTTTCCAAGTTCTGTTTACCTTGTTTTGTTTTTCTAACTTTTTGTCTTTTTTTTTTCTGGTAATTTTCTTGTACTTTTAACTAATGTCTCGCTAATTGTTGGTTCATTTCTTCTATTTAAGCTCATTTCTTTCTTTTCATGTTTTGAAAGAAATCAAACCAAATCTATTTATTAAATATTTTATTTAATTTAAAGGGGTTGATGGGAAACAAAAGCTACCAATACTCTTTTTGTTGTTGGATAAAGATGTTGCTGTTAAGAAGAACATATGAATGTTGTTTTAAATTTTCTTCATTCATTTGCTGTGTTGTAGACCGGATCCCACGGTGGAAATTGCCTTCATCCGGCGGCGTTCTTCCTCCAGCTCCAGCAGCGGGCCTCACAGCCCCATCTCCCTGCAGGGGTCAGGAGGAGGAGGCGGACCCCAGACGAGGGCCCCGGGGCTGGGGCCCGTGCCTCCACAGCCTGCCGTGGTCACTAAGATCACGTCCAGTAGAAACCCGGCCTCTGAGACTCTGCCGGCCGTCAACGTCAGCCAGGTGGGAGCTCCGGTACACACCGGGATAAAAACTCTACTGGTTCTGTCTTAAATAAACTGAAACTACACTTAAATCATCAACTACGATTACATTTAAACTGAAGTGAAATCATCGTTTATGTTACAAATATATTGCACCCAAACTTTAAACCTAGATTTCAGCTAAACTCGATCAATCTGAAACCCTGTTTTTAAAAGTCTCTCCAGACACATGAGGAGTCTGCTGTTCGCCAAAATGGAAGGTTTTGGGTTTTTTTGCCATTTTTGTGTCAAAGTCTGTTCATCCGCCAATATGTTTCCCGTTAATAGACAGAGATTGACTTTAAATGTTAATGATATATCTAATCTAGCTGCTCAGTGTACGTTTTAATCTCAGATTTTAGGTGCACAGACATCGGCCTCTTCAGTAGAAGAATGTGGAAACGCGTCTCTCGTTACAAATCAAACAGTATAACAGTAGTAAACAGTATAGTCCAGTACAGTATAAGTCCTTTTAGGACATTTTAGGGAACCAAAACAAAATTAAAAACACATTTTTTGAATTTCAGCTCTAAGTATTATCAAGTATTAGTATTATTGTATTTGTTGAATTCAGTGCAAGCATGGCTAAAATGAAGTTTCAAGATAGAACATTTAGTAAAGAATATATTTCCCAGGATTGTCTTAAAACTTCCTCTGAAAAGGATTTTGATTACTTTCATGAAAGCTGTCATCTTTATGTTACACAACCATCTTCTGTAAAATCAGCACGTCGTCGCTCTCACTGAGGTCATGACACACACACATGTGAACACACTCTTATCAAACCGTTATTAATATGTTGTGTTAATATTTGCAGGTGCGAGTGTCTCCAGTCAGAACAGAGCCGACACATGTCTCCACCCCGCCTGACGGCGACAGCGTGGCCAACACAAACCCTGGTACGAATCTGTCGATCTCTTATAAATGATAAAAATCCACATGCTGAGTTAATATTTTCACACAGCAGCTGGTGGAGCGAATTCTCCAGTCAGTGATATTAAACCACTGCAGAACAAGAAGAGGTGACAAAAGAGCGCCAGTCGAAGCTCAAACGACAAAAAACCACCTGATGCTTCATGGCAGTGATTATCAGCTTACGGCCTGCAGGCCACATCTGGCCCCCCGATACGCTGGGTGGCCCCCCAACCAGTTTCTAATTCACAGTAAGAAGAACATGATTCACACTGGGAATTGATTTTGTACTTTTAGTGTACATAAGGTGCCAGATAGAAAAATCTTAGAAACATCATAAAATCCTACAAACATCCAAAAATCTTAGAAACCTCCTAAAATCCTACAAATGTCCTAAAATGTTAGAAATGCCCTAAAATTTAAGAGAGGCCCTAAAATCCTAGAAATGTCCTATAATCACAAACATGTTCCAAAATTTGAGAAATGTCCTAAAATCCTAGAAATGGTAAAATTTCCTACCAACATCTTAAAATCCTACAAATGTCATAAAATCATAGAAACATTCCTAAAACTTGATAAATGCTCTGAAAACCTAGAACCATGTTTGGGGCTGCTGTGACGGGCCCCTGGCCTCCTGTCTTTGTGGCCCCTAAACAGAGTCACACCTCAGACAGGAAACACTTTCACTCGTATATTTTAACCCTTTTTTGAGCGTCTGAGGTTTTTAATCTGTGAATTTAAAATAAATAAAACAGGTGAAAAATAAACCGTCTTAACGACAGCAGACGTCGGGGTAAACGGCGTTCACACACACACATGCCTGTGCACACATGACCTGCTGTAAACTGTGAGGCGTGAATGAAAAGCGGGCAGCAGTCCTGATGGAGACGGACGAGGGGGACAGAAGGAGGACAGATGGCGTGTGGTTGGCCGCCTGTCGGAGGAGGAAGTGAGGCGGGCGGGAGGTCTGGCCTACGATTGGCCGAGGGGGTGTGAAGCATCATCTCGTCTCTGTGTGTGAGAGGGGTCCTGAGGTCTCTCTGCGTATGTGTGTCGACGTCACACCGGTGACCACTAGACGTCCCGGGACAGACGATGAAGGACATGAGGACAGATCCATGTGTGACAGGACAAAGGGGACCTCTGACATTTGTCTCAGTTGTTCCACTAAAACATTTTATGGGAATATTTGTATAATGTTAGTCTAGATTATGAGACAGTGTAAAAGGCCCTGCAGATGTTTGGCATCCCCTTTTAGCATTTTTTCTGTCCCTTCTGGTTGTTTTGCGTCCCTTGGTCATTGTTTTGAATGTCTTTGTGGATGTTATGAATCTTTTTATAGTTGTTTTGTATCCCTCAGTGGTTGTTTTGCATCCCTTTGTGTTTGTTTTGTGTCCATTGGTGGTTGTTTGGCATCCTGCTGTGATTGTTTTGTGTCCCTTTGTGGATGTTTTGCATCCCTTTGTGGTTGTTTTGTGTCCATTGGTGGTTGTTTGGCATCCTGCTGTGATTGTTTTGTGACCCTTTGTGGTTGTTTTGCATCCCTTTGTGATTGTTTTGTGACTCTGTGTGGTTGTTTTGTGTCCCTTTGTGGATGTTTTGCATCCCTTTGTGGTTGTTTTGCATCCCTTTGTGATTGTTTTGTGACTCTGTGTGGATGTTTTGTGTCCCTTTGTGGATGTTTTGCATCCCTTTGTGGTTGTTTTGTGACTATGTGGTTGTTTTTAAATCTCCTTTTGATTATTTTGAATCTCTTTGTGATTTTTTTGCATCCCTTTGTGTTTTTTATCCCTTTTTAGTTTTTTTAATCTCCTTGTAATTGTTTTGCATCCCTTTGTGGGTGTTTTAGATCTTTTTGCAGTTGTTTTGCATCCTCTTGCGGTAATTTCATGTCTTATGACATAGTTTTGTGTCTGTTTGCACCCATTTTGTGTCTTTGTGAGTTCAGTGTGACATGATAACTTCACTTCCAAGATCCACTCAGCTTTTTTTGTTTGAAAACCTCATCTTGCCGTCTTTGCACCATGATCATGTTTGTGCACTTCTGAACTGACAGTGAAATTTAACTGATTTCTTCATTTACCAAACATTTAACTTCAGTTTTATTCAACCATTTGTGTGAATGCATGAGACAAAGTTAAACATCTCAACCTGCAGAACTAAATATTCCTGCTCATTAATATATTATTCAGACATTTACTGTGAAAGATTGAGGCAAAACCTGCATCTTTTAAACACTATTCACCGTACACACATCTCTGTTCCATCATATCTGGCACTATTAAAGGTGATGACCTGCATTGACATTGAGCTGAAACCAAAATTAAAAGATTGCAGTTTGACGAAACACAACCTGTTTACGTTCCTTCCTGCACATTTCTGCACTCGCTGTAAGTCCAACAATCTGCACGTGCAGCGAAACAGAGGAAGTGTGAAACTGTAACATCCTGCTCAGCAAAGTGATTTTCATAATCTAGAAATCTGAGATTAAGCTGAGCTGAAAGTGATAGCATCAATCAAACTGACTTTATTTATGTTTAATTTAGTTTCCGAGAAAAATCGACATCAACACTAGGGTCAGCGTCTTAAAAAATGTCACAGTAAAGCAATTATTTGCATTAGAATTGTGACAGATGACATTTTCAATCCAATCCAAATTTATTTAAAAAGCACATTTAAAAACAACAGAGCCGAAAGTGCTGTGTGTCAATAATTAGATTTAAATAATAATAAAAAACAAGAAAAAGGAAAATTAGCAGTTTGGCAAGAAATGTCCCACAAAAATGGGTTAAAAATGAATAAATAAGTAAAAAATATCACTTTTTAATTTTTTTTCATTATTTCTTTTTATTTATTTTATTTTTTACTTATCATTAATATTATTATTACTTTTTCATTTATTGATGCTGTACTTTTTCATTTAATTTTTTTTAACTTTTAGAGCTCATTGATAGCAAATATTGACTGGATAAAATGCATTTTTAGTGATGTTTTTCTCATTTATGTGGCCAAAGTTCTGTTGTGTTGATGTGGCGTTGTTGTTGTTTACTGATACTTCTGCTGTACACAGTCGAGATGTTTATGAGGTTTTCTGTGTGATTGCAGAGCCGACCAGCAGCCAGCAGCCCCCTCACAGGAAGTGTTCCCTCGGCATCAGCTGTCGCCTCAAACTGGACAGACTGGAGCAGGTGAGTATATATATTATGCTTTTATTTTGAAGGTCTGCCAGACTCTCTGATATCGCGTCTGTTTCGCTGAAGATTTCAGTCCTCAGTGTTTTTTCTTTCACCAGTATTTCTGAAAAATGATCTTGCAGAGCATATTAATGCCAATTTTGTCTTTTCACACAACAAAATGGGTCGGCATGGTTTGATTTGGCACGAGCAAAAGAAGACATGGAGAAATTATATAACTGATGGGTTGATTGACAGAAAATTAAACTCAAAGCAGTTTTTTTTATATTTTTATTCATAGAATAGTTAACTTACAAGGAAAAAACACACTCTGGTTCCAGCTTCTCAAACATAATGATTAGCCTCATTTTTATTTTTGTACTCATTTATTTATTTATCTATTTATTTATTTATTTGTAAAATTATTAGACATGTATTAAAAGCATAGGAAAATTTACAGAAAATATAATTAGAAGATTTACATGTTTAAAATCACCCCACATAAATGTGAACACATTTGTATATGAGCACTTTTTAAAGTCATTCTTTTATTCTTTTAATCTTTTTGTGCTAATTTTGAGGTAATTTTCTGTCTTTCTCTCTCTTTTTTCAGTTTTTAAATTTTTCACATACTTGTTTTGAGTAAGTTACTTATTGTCTTCTCCCACTGTTATTAAAAAAAAAAACAGTTTGCTCGGGTTTTAAAAGGTTAACAAACTTGTATTTATGTTTGATTGTAACGAGCCTTGTAGGTCAAATTTCTGCCTCGGGCCACAGCTGTGTCGTCCTCTGAAAAACATTTTATCTCCACATCTGGTTATTACGATTATTATTTATGACTTTCTTTCATTTCTCCAGCTTTGAATGACATTTCCTGATTTCCTGCACCTCAAACACGGGGCTTAAATTTGAAGATAACAAAGTTTTGATTGGATGGTGGCATCATGCATGTTCATGTTTGTTTCAGGGGCGTCACCACTGTGTGTATTGATCTCTGTGTGTGTGTGTGTGTGTGTGTGTGTGTGTGTGTGTGTGTGTGTGTGTGTGTGTGTGTGTGTGTGTATGTGTGCAGGCTCTGGATCTGCTCGGTCTGAAGCCCACAGACGCTCAGTGGCAGGCGATCAGGTCCAGACTACGAGCCGATCCGGCGGGGACGGTGGCCTTCACAGGTAAGACGGATCACTGAGTCCCGAATTCACCCTGAGATAAAACCACCTACAGTCACATTTATTATTTAACCCTTTAACCCTCCTGTTTCTCCTGCTTTCACTAAGTGTCCACGTTTCTGCAGTCAGTGTTTGTGATGTTGATTTAACCCTTTGAAACTTGGACCGCTGTCACTTTTTTTGTCCTGCATTTAGAAGCTTTTCACAAATATTTAAACCTACAAACTTTGAGCAAATTGGTTTGATTTTTTCAAAAGTAGAACGTCTGGCTCAGAAAAAGTCAAGAGAACTGTTTTTATAATTATATATTTGAAATTGTTTAACAAAATTATTATAATTTTTAACCCTCCTGTTATGCACATCAGTAATGTTCCCAGATCTGACTGACTCAGTGCATGTTTAACCATCTGAAAGTAGTATTTATTTTCTCCATAAACATTATCCAGTTTTATTATATTTTATAATAGTTTTATATATTATTTATTATATTTAGTGTAATCAAGTTTGTTTGTTTATTACCTCTCATATATCACTGGTTTACTGATGAGAATGCACTTGTTTTCATTAACAAATAATTTTCAAACGGGTTTTTTTTCTGTAAAATTGTAAAAAAAAAAAAAAAAAAAAATTTGACAAGACATTTTACAAATTTGTTTTCAACATTTTTCAAATAGTTTGTCATGTTGATTAATTCAAACAACACAGTTCTTGTTTTCTCAAATTGACCCTTTAAATTCTATTTACATCTTAAAATTAAACTTAATTTTTGAACAATATTTATGTTTTTTTTTCAACAGGAAACCTGAACAAGAATGAGAGAACATTGTTTATGAGCGTCTGTGTAGTTTCATGCTCCAAAAATTATTAAAAATATTTTTTCTGTATTTTTAAACTTTGAAACGGGTCAATTTGACCCGCAGGTAATTTGCTTTTTTTTGTTTGTTGTTGTTTTACTTTGCCTTTTTTTGAGTGCTATTTTTTTGGTAATTTTCTTGTACTTTTTGGTCATTTCTTGCTGATTTTTGGTAATTTTTTTTCTTAAATTGCTCATTGCCTTCTGTCCATGTTTTTGGAAGAAATCAAGACAATTCGCCAGAGTTTCAAAGGGTTATCTTCTGAGAATCTGATCTGAAAACAGCATCTGAACATCCTGAAGCAAATGATAAAACACATATCAGACGCACCAACTGATTTGTGAATGCGCTGAGAAAATTTTAACAGAAGCCAAATGGCACATGCAAATAAAAACTGTGTTTGTGCGTGTGTGTGTGTGTGTGTGTGTGTGTGTGTGTGCGTGCGTGCGTGCGTGCGTGCGTGCATGTGTGTGCACGCAGATTTCGAGAGCCTGATCAGGGAGCTGTTTAAGCCTCAGCTGGAGGAGTTGGCCGTCAGTCAGCCGGGGTCGAGGTTAACGTCTGAAGACCTGTTCAGTTTGCTGGAGTCGCTCACCGACCGGCGGGTAGGAGCTCACTGCTGACCTGCTGCTCGCTCAGAAACCACAGCAGAGTTCAGTCGCCTTAAAACTCAGCAGCTGGTTCTGATCTGATCAATACGGGACGATTACGTCGACCATGACGCCCGATCAGTGTTCAGTTAGTTTTGTTTTTCCAGCTTCAATAAAAAGCAGCTCACAGCCGCTTAAACTTAGCTTCATCCAGATAATCTCAAAGAAATGCACTAAAGTGCAAGTAGATTCTTTTCATGAACATTATGACTTTGTTCTCATTAAATTTCTCATTTATTTTTGTATTATTTCAACTACTTTTTGAAGTAAATAAAATGAATTGGTTCATCATAGGTGCCACATGCACATTTACAGAGGTAACTTCCCCAAACAAAACGTGTTGGCTCAGCAGGGAAATTAGAAGAAATATGGAAAGCAATAACCATAAAATTGTGTAGCATGTGACTAAAAACTGACATTGTCTTTAGATGTGAGAAGGTGTCACTTTTTAATCTGTTAAAAGTGTTCTTCAGTTTTCTAAGCACAGAAAATAACAAAAGCAAAGCAAACAGGAGAGTCACGGAGGGTTAAACAGTCGCTCTAACGAGCTCCTCTCTGCAGGAGAGCTCACGCAGGTGAAAACCATCGCAGCCCTGATGACACAGCAGAGTCATCGCGTGAACATTTAGTGCTTCTTACCCCTTAGGGCCCACTTTAATATTACACACACTCTGTGCTCTGTGCACAAAATGTGCTTTTCAGAATCAGGCTGTAAAAAATATTATACATTAATATTACTTTTCTAATTTTATTTTTTATATTTTTTAACCAACATCAGTCATAATCATACATTTCAAATATTCATAATTCATAAATTTTTAGAATTTTAAACCTTTAAATGCCAAGTTTTTTTCATGATGCCACTGTGTTTTTAGATGAAAAATTATGAATTAATTTTTAATTATAATTAATAATTCAATTATTTTCAGTATATTACATCCAAAGAAGATTTTTGTCATTTTAATGACACAGTCTGGGATATTTGAGAGTGATTAGCAGCAACATTGATTGTGACAGTGCACCTGTGCTCAGATCCAAAGCATGCAAAAACAGCAAACAGGCAACTTGGAAAGAGATACTCTGCAAGTTTCAAGAACGTAGGAAAAAGGTGACAAGAAAGTTAAAAATGAAAAAAGTAGTAGTTTTTATTTTTAAATAAAAGTTGTAAGAAAATTATAAGAAACTTATTTTGGGAAAACATCAAGAAGGAAACTATCATTTTAAACTTACAATTTTATAATTATATGTTTAGAATTATTACTTTTTTCCCTTTTCTTACAGGTCATTTGCTTGTTTTTAGTTTGTTTTGGGTTTTTTTGATAATTTCAATTTTGATTTTTTTTCTCACTATTTTGGGGTCATTTCTTTTTAAGTTGCTCTTTGGGTAAGTTTTTGTGTTAAGAAAGAAATCAAGGTTTGCTCTGGTTTCAAAGGGTTAATGTAAGAAAAACAATGAATAAATAATAACAAAGAATGATAATAAATCAGAGTGTCTACATGCAGTACGTGATAGGAAGTGACATGCTGAGCGTCATCACGTCTCTCTCATCTTCATCACGTGTGTTTTCAGCTGGTGTGATGTGCTGCTTCGCTGCTCAGAGTCACATCGATGTGTTTCGCCCGACATCGACCTGCTGACACGTGAACCGTCCAATCAGCAGGGAGTAAAGATTTGCTGCTGCGCTGAGGTCACACAGCATCGATAATAAATCACAGCCGGAGAGCAACTACTAGACATGCTTTTATTCTGAAAAAATCATCACCATGAACACACACACACACACAAACACACACACTGATCTCACACACACGTGACACAAATTAACCCTTTGAAACCTGGATCAACAAACCTAGCAAGAAATTGCCTGTAAATTGGGAAAAACATGATAAAATAATAATAATAATTTAAAAAAGATCACAGGGAATTGACTTGAAGATTAGCTGCTGGGAGCAACTGGATCTTATTAAAAAGAGGGAAGAATGTCCAGAAAAGCATCATTTTATAATTATATATTTAAAACTTTGCTACACAAAAACATATTTCACTGCACTTTTGACACTTTCTTGAGGTTTTTAATTTAGATTTTCTTAATTTTATTGTTTTTTAGGTAATTTTCTTGAAATGTTTTACTAATTTCCTACAATTTTTTGGCCATTTTTTTGTCAATATCGTCATTGCTTTTCTCCTGTATTTTTGGAAAAAAAAAACAACTCAAACTGAAAATAGTCCCACTCGAAGTCACTGTTTCCTCTTTTGTGTTTGATACAAACTACAGTGAGCAGCTGTTTGAGAAAATTACTGATGAAACCATAAATCTGTATAATCTGAGCATAAGCACCCGACTGTTTCTAAACTAAAACATGTCCAAGTTAAGACAAGTTAAGATTAAAAGATTAACTCATTATGTACAATTTAATTGCATTAACACATAACTGCAGACATCCCTGAAAATAGACACAATTAATAGAAGAAACTCTTGTGTCCTGGTGGTTTATGGCTCCACTCAGAGACTTAAACTCAACAATATTTCTTAACTTTTTTTGAATAAATGTATCCTAACGTGTTTTCCACCATCCTAAAGTCATTAGTGCACTTTTTTATTTTTATTTTTTAATGTGAGGACATTTAAGTTGCATTAAGAGTTAATTTGTTTTCTGTGAGCAGCCGTCGCTCTCAGACTCGGAGGACCTGGAGGAGATGGAGAGGCTGAGGAAGGAGCACATCGAGGCCCTGAGGGAGATCAAGAGGCTGCAGGTAAAACCCCACACACACACACACACACACACACACACACACACACACACACACACACACACACACATACACACCTGTATCTCAGTTTAGACGACATATTTCCCGTTGACTCGTTTGCCTCCTGCTGATCTCCTGCTTGCTCCTCCTCCTCAGGAGCAGCTGGTGGAGTCTCAGAGAGTTCACCATCAGATGGAGGAGGAGCTCAGCAAAGTCAAACAGGTGAGTCTCACCTGCCGCAATGACACACGCTAGTTAATTATGCTGCTACTTTCATTCGCTCGCTCCTTTTTATTTTAGTGCTGAGACTTTTTTGGGACGAGCTCACACTGAAACACAATCATCTCCTGCATCAACAAAAGAAACACAAAAAAATCCGCAGCAAAACATCCGAAACGAATTGACTACATGAGACACCAGACATTCACAGCTGATCTCGATAAAGAGCCCTCCGTCTCCTCTCCCGGGCTTTCCAGATTTTCTCCTTGTGAATCTTGCATATTTACAAATGCAATCTTTTTCTTTAGTCTTACTAAATAAAGCACTGAGCAGCACTCAGACTTTTTAATGCTTTTTTGGACGACATGCTAGACAATAAAAAACTTAATATTTAATATAACTGTTGTATTTAAGTACAAATTCAAGGACCATACATTTGAGTATTTTCATATTATTCAACTTTATACTTACAAATGTAGAGAGTCATTAAGATCAATCTCCCAAAAAGTGTGCTGGGCTTTAAGGCCAATTTGAAGCAGTGGCCAAACTGTGTACAAAAATGTCCCACGATGCCATGGGGCACCAAAAATATTAATATTATTTATGAATTATAAGTCATGTCGATGTGTGAACGCTGCAGTGAGTTTATCGTGTTTATATAGTCAGTTTCACCTGCAGAGAGCGTGTGTGTGTGTGTGTGTGTGTGTGTGTGTGTGTGTGTGTGTGTGTGTGTGTGTGTGTGTGTGTGTGTGTGTGTGTGGGCAGAGTTAAGGCGGACTCACACAGCAGCAGGCTGACAGTGGGAGGAGTGGAAGGCCACCGTTGAATCTTTTTTTGGGTTCCTCTTCGTGTGTGTGTGTGTGTGTGTGTGTGTGTGTGTGTGTGTGTGTGTGAGTGTGTGATGTGCTTCACAGCTGAAGGGTCTCAGCCTCTCCGGCTCCCTCCCACTCTCTGCTGCCTCTCAACTTTTATTCTGTTGCATAAAACGATCGATATCCACATTTAGACTCGGCTCACAGATGCAGCAAAGACTCGGCCGGGACGTTTCCTCTCTGACGGCAGAAACGTTTCATGTTCACACTCTTGTTTCGTACGTCGTGTTCTCAGTTTGATGCGCCTGCATGCAGCTGCAGTCTTTCATGCACCTGTTGTGTCTCCTGCTGTTCTTGTCAGAGGGTTTACTGAAATGAATTTGGTGCAGTTTTGTCCCTTAAAGCCGGAGGTTCACAGTCAGAGGTTTGGGACAAGATTTTCTCTAAAATAGAGGAAGTCACCGTGGTTACGCCCAATGATTGATGAGTGGCAGCGTTAGCTTTAAAGCCACGAAAACACACAAAAAACACATCTATCTACGGAAAACAAAGCAAAAACAAAACAAGCAAAAACAAGAAAACCAGCTCTGTTTCCTGAGATATTGAGATAAATCAGCTGTTTTCACGAGAAAACAAGATAACGACACAAATAAATCATGATCTCGAGAAAACAAACGGAAATATGTCGTTAATACGAGAAAACAAACGGAAATATGTCGTTATCACGAGAAAACTGAGAAAATGAAATGTATAGAAAGATGTCCTTTTAGGGCTTCTGTACTTTTAGAACCGTAAATTGCACCGTATTCGCTACATAATGACGTAAAAATGTTATCGTGTATCCGCCGTTTGCAGAGTTTTATAACACCAATATTTTCCTGGCAATTGCTGCGGCTGCTGATGAAATGTGTGTGTGTGTGTGTGTGTGTGTGTGTGTGTGTGTGTGTGTGTGTGTGTGTGTCTGGGCTCGTATGGTTGGGTAACTAATGGTTCCCAGCATGAGCTTCTTCACTCCAGCTGTGGCCTCGGGGGGTCTGCGGGGCCCAAGAGGCCCCCCGTCTTGAGGCCTGACCTGCAGCTCTAATGAGCGAGCGTGTCTCCGTGTCACTGCGTCTCCGCTCTGCACTAAAGACGACATAATGGTAAAAAAAAAAGCCCCTTGCAGTGCACGCGCTGCACAGAGTGGCGGCTAAAGAGCGGCGGCTGCTGGAGGTTCAGTCTGAGTGCTGACCTCACTCACAAGTGACATTTACATCTGTGGCACTTTCTGTTTTGTTTGTGGTTATATAACACTGACGTCTCTGCCTCTGAGACGCCGCTGTCACCAAAAACTGCCACGGAGCCGCAGAAACGCCGCCTTCAGAGGAGGGAATATTAAACGCACTCAGACAGTGTGAAAGCAGACTTATGGTCTGTGCTGGAAAACTAAAGTGGACCCATATTTCCTGCACCGTGTTCGGACTGCACTCCCATTACAGGCCAACATTTTTGCGGGTCACATGATTCCCATGGGATTCCCAGAGATGGGGGTCGATTTCACTATTAATCACGTGACTGAGACTCGACAGGGAAAAACGCTGCCAGCAGCGGGACTCGCTGCCGGCAGCGGGACTCGCTGCCGGCAGCGAGGACTCGATTCGTTCGTTTACATTTTTCTTTTACCATTACAGCTGCGTAGATGGATGGCGCTGATGGCGTTTTGTTTTTGCATGCTGGCGTTGATGGAGCCTGCAGTTCAGTAGGTGATGTCACTTGATGTCAAACTGAAGATTAATAGATCGATGTTGCAGAGTAAACTTTTAAGACTGCAAAGATCTCACAGTCTGCAGGAGGAGAGTTTTTCTTTTACTTTATTATGGTGACAAAACGACCAAATGCCTTCCATTCACCGGCCCCCTGCCCAGTGCCCATTTTCACCACATTAAACCAACACCGCCCAGCCCGACTCAAACATGTCAGACATACAAATCAATATAAATTTCAGCTTTTATCTAAAACTTTAACTGTGTGCTTTCAAAAAATTGAACCTAAACACCAGGAAGAAAAAACTGCAGCTGAAGCGATGGAACAGTCATCATTTATCACCTCAAGACTCTGAAGTCGTGATCAGCGTTTGATCGCTGTGGACAGTCTGCTTCTGTTATCGCCCTCTATCTGTGTTTCTCATTCACACACTCACACACACACACACACACGCTTTTTTCTTGGAACAACGATTTGGAGAATTTTGAAATTGCATGTCGTCCTGCTGAGAAAAGTGAAGCAAACAGATGGACTGTTCTCACTCTTTCTGTTTGTGTGTGTGTGTGTGTGTGTGTGTGTGTGTGTGTGTGTGTGTGTTCGTGCATGTGTTTTTGTCTGTGCATCCATGCGTTCGTGTGTGTGTGTGTGTGTGTGTGTGTGTGTGTGTGTGTGTGTCATTGGTCAGAAATAAACACGTATTGCGTGCACTTCATGTGTGTCCTTTTAGCTCTCTCTGCATATGACAGCATTGCAGGAGAGTGAAGCCGCCAACATCACTGCTTCATTGAGTGTGTGTGTGCGTGTGTGTGTGTGCATGTGCGTGCAAAGGCTGCATAAACAATAACAGAAGACACTGGTGGAGAGCTGCTTCTCTAAATGTTGTTTTAATGAGAAAATGAGTGGTAATTTGAAGGCAGGAGAGACTCAAACAAAGACTGAATCCTTTCTTTGGCAGCTAAGCAGAGAAACGTCCACACTCAGTCAGTTATACGGAAAAGTGCCATCAGTGTGCAGCCAACCAATCTCATCCCAAGTGGTCACATATCGTCGCTTCAACAGTGGACGTCTGCATCTATCAGCTCGATCTGAGCCCCGACTCGTCAAATACATCAGCTCTGACGGTGCTTTCGGTGTTTGAGCTAGTTTAGCAACGCGGCTGGATGGCGTCAGATGACCACGCGGGTGGCATCACTTGACGTGGCCGGTAATAACATAATAAAACGAGTGTGCTTACGGTGGGGGGGTGGGTTCTACGAACAACTGACTCGTGTGCAGCGTCTAGAGTTCGCTTTTTATGTGGATGTGTGTGTTTTTTTCTTCACTTCACCATGAGTCTCTTTTGCCTAAACCTCACCGTCTGTGACTTTGTTGCCTAATTTTAACCATCGTGGCGGTCCGTGTTGGTCTCCATGTGCTGTTGTGTAAACATAAAGACCGTGCTGCTTCATCCCATCATTTGCATTTGTTGACTTCACGGTAACGTGACCCCAGAGCGTAAACAGCTGATGCAGAAGGTCACTGACGGACAACGTGACGTGGTAACGAACGTGTACCATCACGACGGTTAGCTCTAGGCAAAATAGGCACATGGTAAAGTGTAGAAGTAAAAAACACAAATCTACATGGAGAGCGAACTCTGCACTGCCACAGGAAAGTCCCCTCCTGCCCGCCCTGTACGCACACTCGTGCTCCTTTCATTACGTGGTTACCGGCAGCGTCCTTCAGTGTTTCGTGCACACGCAAAGTTCCATCTATCCGTGTTCTTAAGTGATGCCGCCCATGCATCCGTGTTGCATGTGGACATGCCTGCTGTCCCCCAGCGAGTCATAACAACGCCACCGGTTCTGACCGAGCACGTTCTCGTCGACGTACATTACAGAGCGGACGTATTTGACGAGTTCGAAGTGAGAACGGGCTGATTTCTGCAGGATGTCCCGTGTCGTGTAGTGATGATTACCGAATAAAGTACCAGGTGGTCCACAGCTCTTACAGACAGAAACCCAAACACAGGAGTGAAATGTGGCATAAAACCAGGACATGAAAGTGTACAAAAGTATGTGGCCAGCAGTCGTACTCTGAGCAAAACGTTAAATCATATAAACGTTTGTGTTTCCGTCTCTGTGTCTTCAGATTTAATGCTGAGTCATTCTCTCTCTGCTGCGTGACAAAACTCACGACTCGTTTGTAAAGCCTCGTTATCTTTTACTACCTGCGAGGATCGCTTTACAGCGTGATGCGAGCCGCGCTGCGGGAGCTCCGGTGTTTGCAGGGTTAGAGTTACTGGCTTCCAGTGTGCCTACAGTAACTGGGAGTGGTTACTTCCCAGTCAAGAGGGGTTACAGTGTCTTCGCTGCTGCTGGTGTGTGTTTCAGTTATGTAACTTCCACTGACGGCCGGTTTCCCTCCCGGCCTCAAACACTCGCTGTGAGCTGGAGCTCTGTTCCAACCACATGGAGCGAGTCACTGGTTTCACTGGTTTCACCACCTTAGACACACTTAACCACATTCATAGTGATTAAAGATAAACCAGCAGAATTAGACATTGCATTACAAAAACTATTGATGACTTTTTTAATCATGTTCAATAATTGAATGACTGGAAACAACAACAAAAAACAGTTCACATGATGGTTGTTTCGCTCTGTAGGATCGACAGGAGTTAACCGTTTAAAACTTGAGCAAACTGATTTGATTTCTTGCAAAAACACGGGGAGAAGGCAATGAGCAAATTAACAAGACACGGTCCGAAAAAATTAGCAATAAATTAGTAAAAGGTTAACAAGAAATAATTTTTTTTTTTTAAAAAAGCCAACAAGAAAAAAAGAGGCAAAAATACCCCCAAAAAATGTGCTAAAAAAAATAATAAAAATCTATGTATGTAAATATTTTTTTCTGAAAGATAATTTTAAATCATATTCTTAATAATAATAATAAATATATAATTTTTCCAGACATTTTTTTATTTGCCTGTTTTTTTGTTTGTTGCTTTTTGTTTGTTTGTTTGTTTTTAAATCGGGCAGTTTTTTTGCCACCACCTTTTTTTTTTCTTTCTTTTTTTTTTTGCTATTTGAAAGAAATCAAGCCGATCTGTTGAGGTTTTAAAGGGTTAAACAGCATGTAAAAGGTGTCTGTGCGCAGCACAAGAAAACTTGTGTCGATCCAGGTCTCAAAGGGTCAGCCAGAGTTAACTGGTACACATTACATTACTGCTCCGGTGTCCTGAATGATTCCTCTAACAAATGTCGGTAACCTTATCAAAGACAGAAATATGCTGAGCGCTGACAGGCCCGCTGGGCGAAAATCTTCATCACGCTAATTCGCCCCGACACCAAGAATTCAACATCACCGCTGCAGCACCTTCAGAGACGAACGGGGGTCAAGGAGCTCTGAGACCTTGAACGCAGCGCCGATACGCTGCTGAGTAATCTGTTCACTTGTTGAGCTGTGATGATGAATCTCTCCTCTTCCTCCTCCTCCTCTTCCTCCTTCCTCTGCAAACCTTTGTGCAGGAAGTAAAACTGGGAGCGGAGGAGAGTCGTGCTCTGAGGACTCGGATCCAGCTGGCCGAGGCGGCTCAGAAGCAGGCGAGGGGGATGGAGATGGACTACGAGGAGGTGATCCACCTGCTGGAGGCCGAGATCGCCGAGCTCAAGACTCAGAGGGTGGAGCCTCCGCCGCCGGCCAATAAGGTGACCGACGGGACTGTTTGGTCAGAGCTAAATTTGAGTTTGTCTTTAGTTTAGGTTCACCAAAACAGATTTATTTTTTTTTTTTTTTTTTATTTTTTAATACATTTGTAGATTGTCTCGTAACGCCACCAGAAACCGATTATGTTCCAGACACACACACTAAAAAATAAAAAATAATATAAAATAAATAATAAAATTAATGATGGATTTCTACTCTAGATACACTCATAAATAAGCAAAAAAAAAAGATTGGGAGGCCTAATGTGTTTTTTTCCCTGTTCATTCCAGTGGACGAAGAATTTAAATGCAGAAATCACCTAATGGTAAAAAAAAAGAAAAGAAAAAAAAGACAATAATTGTCCTAAATAGACCTTTTTACAACAAAAAAAGGTGAGGTTAAGAAGTAAAACGTTACTTTTTTTAAAACCATTTTTTTCATCGTGATTTGTGAGCGGCTTGATTTCTTTCAAAAACATGAGAAGAAGGGAGTAAATAACTTAACTAGAAATGACAAAAAATTACTAAGAAATTAGTAAAAAGTTCAAGAAAATTACCACAAAAACAAAGAAGAACCAAACAAAATCTATTAATTTCAAGCACATTTTTAGTTCCTGACTCAAACTAAAATAAGACAAGTCAGTCATGTAGTTCATGTTCAAATCAATTATTTACAAGCTCAGTTAGAAAATGTTTTGTTTCGGTCTTTATGCTTCTTTAAAGAAATTATCGATGCGCTCTAATGCAAAGTCTCATTTCCCAGCATCCCTCTCTGACTCCGTTCCCCCTCCGTCCCTCCATGTTTTGTTTCTCCCTCCATCCTCAGCGTGAATCTGGGTCAGCGTTTCTGCTCCGTCCTCCTCGCTGACGTCGCCTTTCTCTCCATCAGGTTATTTTGGTAGAAATCTGGGTAGCAACCTGCAGGTCAGCAGCGGCGGCGGCGGCGGCGGGCTCGCTGCTGATGGCGAGCTGAGACGCCGCAGGCCAAATCAGCTTTTACAGATCAGCAGAAATCTCTCTGCTGTAAATATTATGACAATGTGAAAACAAAGTGCTGACTCAGGCTTTTTTATTTTTACGAGGAAATCCTCTGACAGTGTCAGAATATGACGTCCACAGTCATTAACAAGAGCGACCCTTCAACTTTGCACAGTTTAATATTTCAGGGGTCAAACCAGGTGTTTATAGCGGTTACATTTCGAAAAATCAAGTATTAGAATACCTTGAAAAGGTGCTCAAAAAGTCGAATTCAAGTCAACTACATGAGAGAAGAAGGTTTCCATTAACCATGAGGTGTTATTTCAGGCGACTTTCAGGAGCTACAAGAGCTGTTACTGCATCACATAACTCTGAGAAGGCTGAGCGGATCGTCTGGAAGTTTTGAATCCACGATTTCACGAAGGAATCGTGGACTACATCTCCCAGAAATCCCTCATACGTGGTCGCTCCCACATATAAGGGGCTCGCCTTTCCATCACGGCTCCATAACACGCCTACATGGCCTTGGATTGGAAATAATGACGGCTAGTGCGGTGGCTGCAAAAGAAATAAAGCTGCTGATGTTTTGAACATCGGTTGCCATGGTTACTGGGATGTTATCACCAGAGAAGTTACAGAACATCCCTCAGTGGAAACACAGTCAGCTCTACGTTGAGTTTTTTGAAAATATCACAAAGTTTTGTGCAAATCTGTGACGGAAACCCGTCTAGTCCTTTTATATTATGACCAAAGTTTTGTCCAATTAGTCATAAAAATGTCTAAAAATAGTAAAAAAAAATTCATCACCACTTAAGAAATTCATGTTCTTCCAGATGTTCAGTTTACCATCATGACTTCATGCGAAATGAGCAGAGGCGCTGCAAAGAAGAATAAAACGTTTACTTTGTTGTTCTGTTTTAATGTTTTTTATTTTGGTTTCAGGAGGAGACGGAGGAGCTGAAGAAGAGAGTCGCCGTGCTGGAGTGTCAACTACGGAAGAGCGAAGCGACCAAAAAGGGGTTTGAGATGTCAACGGGGAAACTGCTGAGTTTTGTGGAGGTAGAAACTTTTATTCCTTATTTGTTCATTTATTTGCTTTACCTGAACGCTTTTTTCATGTTATTACAGATTTTTTTTAACCAAAAACAAGCATAGACCACCTGTTACCCGCCGAGCAACGTTTTATAAATGTAATAGATATTTAGAAATCATTTATAAATGTCTATTACAAGTCTATTTGTCTTTAGATGTTTAGATTTATTTGTCTTTACTGAATTAAAGTTGAAGGATTTCATCATCCTAAATATTCAGGTTTGACATATTTCAGAGATAAAACAGATTCAGATCACGACAACCTCAAACGACATTTTTCTTCTGCAGGATTTTAGTTTGTGTCGTAATCTTTGATTCAGCCCAAAGTTAAAGAGAAATGAATCAATAAAAGCACATCAGTCATATTTGTTTTTGTTTTTGTTTGTTTTTCCGCAGAACGTTCAGGAGTTCCTGCTTGAAAGTCACGGACCCACAAAGAGCTACAGGTACAGTGCGTGTGCGTGTGTGTGTGTGTGCGTGTGTGTGTGTGAGACACAAATTGATGCGACGGCTATGCTGATGAGTATGATTTGCTAAACTGGTTGCCGTTAGCAACCACCAGCTCTGCATCTCGTGTGTGTTTTCAGGATGTTTTAGTGTGTGTGGATTTATCAGTGTGTGTATGTGTATGTGTGATTCTGTGTGTGTGTGTGTGTGTGTGTGTGTGTGTGTGTGTAGGTACAGATGTGTACTCATGTGTACACATGAGTGTGTTTTTGTGTGTGTATTTCTGTGTGCTTTATTATATGTGTTGTTTTTTGTGTACAGCATATGTAATAGTGTGTGTTTACAGCAGTATACAACATGCTGTGTGTGTTTTCAGTGTGTGTGTGTGTCTGTGTGTGTGTGTGTGTGTGTGTGTGTGCGTGTGCCTGAGTTCATGATGTCGTTTGTACAGTGTTATTTTTGTGTGTGTCTGTGTGCGTTTGTGTGACCAACCGCTGGAAACACATAATGAGAGATCCTGCAGAGAGCAGAGCCCATTAGCCCAGTTTACACACACACACACACACTCACACTCACGCGCACACACACACACTCACACACAGCGTGGCCCACTTCGGTGCAGGTGCAGCAGCTCCTGTTAATGGTCGCCCACAGCGCGCGGCGCCGTTATGAAACGTCTCAACCTGTGAGGTCACTGACGACACCACAGAAGAAGAAGAGCAACAGCTGTCCATACATCCCTCCGTCCCTCTGTCCCTCTGTCCCTCTGTCCTTCTGTCCTTCTGTCCCTCTGTCCCTCCGTCCCTCTGTCCCTCTGTCCCTCCATCCCTCTGTCCCTCTGTCCCTCCGTCCCTCTGTCCTTCTGTCCCTCCGTCCCTCTGTCCTTCTGTCCCTCTGTCTTTCCTTATCTCTCTTTCAGTTTCAGCGTCCTTCGTTATTATTTTTGCTTCTTTGTTTCTGTCTTTCTGTCCTCCTCCACCTGTCTCTTTCTCCTTCAGTCCATTGTGTTTTCATCTTTCTTGTCGTTTTTTATTCTGCACGTTGTTTAGGTTTTATTTTGTTTTCTTCCGTCTTTCGTTGATTATTCGTGTTTTATTGAAGTCACATTTCTTTCTTTCTCTCCTCTCTTGACTTCTGTCTTTCTTCCCCTTCTTTGTTTCACTTCATCCTTCTTTTAAAAACTTTTCTTACTCTGCAGTGCTTCCTTCCTTCATCATTATTATTTCATTTTTACTTTTTGGACCATCTCCCTAAATTCTTCCCATCTTTTTCTGCCATTTCTCATCTTTCCTGCTTTTTTTGTCCTTCCTCTCCTCCGTTTTGCTCCCTCCGTTCTTTCCTGTTAGTAATCATGGAGGGTAATAGTGGCCTCTTCTTCAGTTGTATGTGTAACGGCAGGATTTATTCCTGTAATAAATGTCTTCCTCCGTATGTAACTCGAGCGAGTGCACTCTGTGAACAATGAGACGAGTTATCAGCGCCTTCTGCTCGGTTGTGTAAGTCACATCCTGTAAATCAGGTCAATCGGTCATGTTATTAAGTCACCGAGCTGTGACGCCTCCCGCCAGGTTTCCTTTTATTTCGCTGCAGGTCAGTGGGACACCTCCACTCGTCTTTCATAACCACTAGACCCCCTGCTCGTCTTTTCTCTCTTTATTCACCTGTCCGTCCCTTTCTAGGCCACAAAAAAAGTAGGGCCAACCTACATTTGGGTTCACGGAGGGCAGCGGGCACGAGGCGCCGCTCCTCTTTGTTTGGGCGCTGCTCGTTACCGACGCTGAATATCACTGTCATTAAAGTCATCGGTCGCCCTGAATCCAGCGACACGTGACAGAAAGAAACGTCCTTCAGAGGAGAATAAATCACGAAGCACAAAGAGGATCACCGTGTCTGAGCAGCGGGCTCGCCGTTTACCGACGGGAGTGTGAACCCGCTAACAGCTGCAACCATGGAGACGCGGCCACTTCTGCAGCTTCATAAAGTGTTTTTAGCTCCTGCATCAGTCAAACACGTGGAGGTGTGAGTTTATTCATCAGGCTGTGACAAACCGACCTCAGCCGGCAGCTCCGCCGAGTTATTTAAAGCTTTTAGTGGCTCCTCCGAACCTGTAAACCGACAGGAGAGGCTCTAACGAGCAGGAGGCCGCTGTTTTTAAAAACACTGTCTGTTTCTGTTTGTTCTCAACACACAAAAATGTTTATTTTAACGAGTAGATTTGGTTTTGTTCATGGTGCTTTACTTGCTTCGTGATTTGATGTAAAAATGCATCACTAGGTAAATGCAGCACGCCCCCAAACATCGATCAGCTGATCCCATGCTGCATGATAATCAATACTGACGATTTAAGTGCTCAGTATTTAACACGTTCTCATCACCTCGTCACAGACCACAAACCAGATCTTTTTTTCTGCTTTTAGGGCACCAAACATCTGTGTTTTTAGCAACGCATCCCGGAAATTTATATTTTTAACACAAAGTTATGAAATTCATGTTAAGTTACTGCGGTTAGGTTTTTTTAAAAAAAGAAAAATTAGGATGCACCTTAAAATTACTCAAAGTTCAGGTGAAAACAGTCCTGAGCGGAAACTCATCCAAAACCCCAACCGGCCTCCTAACTGGACCGCTCTGGGTTTTTTTATTCAGCACGTGATCGCAGCCTCCCAAAATACATTAAACATGAATTTCTGTCATGAAACCAGAGAAAAGAAAAAAAGGAGAAGTGGAAATGAGTTTGAACAAAAGCTGTGATTTATTTACAAAAATCAAGAAAAGAAAAAAGCAAAGTGACTTTCAACACTCAGCTGCCTGTTCGCTCCTTTACTCCTGAAAAACTGCAGACTCCTCATCAGCTGACTGAGCTAGTGAGGAGGAGCAGCAGGAGGAGGAGCAAGAGGAGGAGCAGGAGGAGGAGGAGGACAGTGAGAAGGAGGAGGAGGGGGAGCAGCAGGAGGAGGAGCAGGAGGGCAGTGAGGAGGAGGAGCAGGAGGACAGTGAGGAGGAAGAGCAGCAGCAGGAGGAGGAGCAGGAGGGCAGTCAGGAGGAGGAGGACAGTGAGAAGGAGGAGGAGGGGGAGCAGCAGGAGGAGGAGCAGGAGGGCAGTGAGGAGGAGGAGGAACAGGAGGACAGTGAGGAGGAAGAGCAGCAGCAGGAGGAGGAGCAGGAGGGCAGTCAGGAGGAGGAGGACAGTGAGGAGGAGCAGCAGAAGGAGGAGGACACTGAGGAGGAGCAGGAGGACAGTGAGGAGGAGCAGGAGGACACTGAGGAGGAGCAGGAGGACAGTGAGGAGGAGGAGGAGCAGGAGGACAGTGAAGAGGAGGAGGAGCAGGAGGACAGTGAGGGGGAGGAGCAGCAGGAGGAGCAGGAGGAGACAGTAGCACCCCTCACAGAAAAAAGTGGGAATTTTTAGCCAAAGCTCGATCTCTTTTCTAACAAAGTGTTTTTTGTTTTTTTGTGCCTGAAACGAACCACATTAACTCTTTAAAACCTTTGAGCTCTTTCAAACTCAGACAGCCAGCAACTTATCAACACATGGCCCCAAAATTAGCAAGAAATTAGTAAAAAAAGAAAAAAGAAAAGAAAAGAAAATTACCTGACAATAAGCAAAACCAGGAAAATACAATATATAAAAAAAAGAAATAAAGAAAATTACTTAAGAAGTGCTGGAAAAAAGAGTATTTTTCATTATATTGTTTTCTGTAACATAATAATAAAATATTTTTAAATTATTATAATTATTAATATCGTTTGAAGGACATTTTTCTCTGTTTTTTAAAATAATTTTCTGATAATCCTCTCTTTTTAAAATGAATTTTTAAGTAATTTTCTTGTCACATTTTACAATTTTTTGTTGCAATTTGTCCAACTTTGGGGATTTGAATCTTTATTTGGCAAAACCTTGCAGGTAAAGATTAGTAACGGTTTAACCCTTTCAGGCCTCATCCGAAGGCGAAATAACCGAGTGGTATTTCACCGCTGATTCCTCCGTCTCTTATTTTGCAGCTCCGGAGACGTTAAAGTCGGCTCGTCGTCACAAGGCCTCCCTCCTCGCTACAAGAAGAGTCCCTGGACGGCGGCCACGCTCGCCCAGGAGGCGAAGGAGCTCACGCGGACTGTCAGAGCCATCCTGGAGGTCGACTGTAAGTGATCTCGCCTCCGCGCACGCCGGTCTGCATGTCCTCCTCCTCCTCCTCCTCTCTGTTTCCGTGCCGCCCCGCATGCGACTCCCACCGGACGAAGCTGAAACCAAAGTGATCCTGCCGCTGAGAGCTAACTGTCCTCCCCGTTTCAGTGCTGACCTTCTAGAAGATTCTTCCGTCAGCAAGAGACGTCTGCGGGACGCCTCCAGCCATCCTGAGCTCGAGCTCAACTCTGTCCTCCCTCCTCAGCGACTCCTCGTCTCCTCCTACCTGCCAGCTGTGGACTCCCGTCTGAACTCTGCATGAAACTGTTCTGTTTGCACATTTATCTCTGCACATCTGAGTCGTCAGCACCCGCCAGTCAGCGGCGTCGCTCCAGTGTTTTGACCTGAATTACATGGAAAAGAAATGCATATCAAGAGCATAAAAATGTACATTTTACTGTCGGAAACAGAGCGTGAAATATGTTTCTACGGTTAAAACACTGGAGGGAGATCGCTGTGAATCAACAGACTTCGTGAACGCTTCAGAAATTTTGCCCGTTGGTCACTTTATCAATCATGGGAAGACAATAATGGCACCAAATCTCTCCCCTGCCTCTTAAATTTTCAATTTTCATTTAATGACTTTAAAGATTTGATCTGTCTCGTCTCTGCAGTAGAAAGATGCAAATACTTAAGAAATTTCTCACGAGGTAGAAAACCTACAACTACCAGAATGCACTGCGCTGCATCAGACCAATAAAACGCTCCCGCTGCTGGGTGATGTAATGCGGACTGGTCCGCGTGAAACCCGATCTGTATTTTCTTAAACATGTCGAGAAAACAGAACTTGCAGATCAGCAAAGTTTAGCATCAGCGAGATCCTCTTTGACGTGATCGTGTTCAGATTAACTTGTTTTAGTGAAGTCGCTAAAACTTAAAAGAACGAGGTCATTCAAATGGTCATTTTCAAGTTGCAGCAACTTCACAAAATTAAGTTGAAACAGCTACATTTCAAGTAAACTTAAATGTAAATATGAATTAAGATTAATAGCTGACTTTTACTTGACTTTTTCAGAGATCGGTCCCAAAGATTCTTGAAAGTGAGATTAACTTTTTCTGTTATGAATATTTCTTTTATGGTGGTTTTAAATTTGTAAAGTTTTCATCAAGATGAGAAAAGTGATATAATAAAAAAACTGTCTTCATCATAACGTAAAGTCTGTAAAAAGCGTGAGCTTGCAGGAGAAACACTTCCGCACAAATTCATACTGCGAAATCAAACTTTTTCGCCGTGTGCGCCAGGTGAGCAGCTCCTTTTCAAGAAATAGGCAAATCTTTGAGATCTAATTGTTTTTAAAATTATGTCCAAAACTCTCGTCAGATTGGTTAAAGTGATTATTGGGAAGAACTTCTGAAGCGTTGGCGTCGTCGTCCAACCCGACCTCCGTCTGTGTAGCATCAACAAACACCTTCATATATCAGCAATATAAAGCAATATCAAACTTTGACGTCACTTCATGTGGTCGCCGTTTACCGTATTTATCCGTCCAGAGCGAGTGAACTAAACTTACCGTAGCTTCCTGTCAGTGTTTAGCTTCGTGTCTGAGAGGCCGAGCGCTCGTGTCTGTGCAGTAGATTAGCCGAAAAAATCAAACGGTACGAGCGGAGGAAATCCCGAAAACCTCCACAAGCAGGAGGGATGAAGGAGTCTCGGTATTCGTATGGGAATGCGGCCTTCGTGGTCGGACACCAGCAGGACGGTCTGGACGCTTTAGTCGCTGTCGTGATGTTTGGAGTTATTTGCTGTTTGTTCTCCTTTTTTTTTCTGGGTAAATATTCTAAAAACAAAGTACATATCATGAGAGGAGAAGCTAAAACTGTGTGAAATTTGATTGTGATTTCTGGATTATTTCACAGTTGAGCTGCTGGAAGAATCTTTATTTAACCGGGCTGTGACTGATATCACGAAATAAACGTTCAAAATGTAAAAATTAACATGGTTTGTTTAAGAAGCAAAGACTTAGAAAAGCAAATTTTAGTCTGAAGAGTGTTTTTCATTTTCAGACGATGGAAGATCGTCATCAGTGCGGTGCTGCGAGAAACCAAACAACGAAAAAAACACACAAACAAACAAAAAAACACACAAACAAACAAAAAAACATGAATTAAACTGTCCCAGCTGGCCACCAACAGAGTTAATATTTGAATGAATTTAGGTTGTGACCAAAATTCAATGTCAAGTCAATGTCTTTATCACTCATAATTATTACTGAAACCCAAAGCATAAAATCTATTATTATTATTAGTAGTAGTATTAGTAGTATTATTAGTATTATTATTATTATCATGATGTTTTGTTTTTCAGTAATAATTACATAATAATACAGTTTAAATAGCTTTTTTTCTCCTTTTTTCACAGCTTTTGAAAAATAAATTTCCAAAAACATGCAAAGAAGGCAATGAGCAGCAAGAAATGACTCAAATACTAGCAAGATATTGGCAAAAATTTGAATAAAAAAAAGTATCAGGAACAGAAAATAACCTGAAAAAAGTGCCAAACTAAAAGAAAAATAATTAATAGAAATAATTATTTTTTTCTCTGTAATCTAATTTTAAATATATGATTACATAGTTCTGAATCTGATTTCTGATCATTTTCCTCCAGTTTTATTTTAAAAAAAAAATTTCAAATGATTATCTCTTTCTCTCTCTCTCTCTCTGTATGTATATATATATATATATATATATATATATATATATATATATATATATATATATATATATATATATATATTAGCAAATTTTGGCAGTTCTTTGTCACCTTTGGAAAAGTTCTTGCAATACATTTTAGGCTAGGTTACTAATTTCCTGTCTTTGAAAGGTTTTAAAGGTTTAAAATCTTGTTAAATGTGTCAAAATGCAGCTAAAAAAGAGCTGAATTCAGGTTTCAAAGGGTTAATATTAATGTTACGGAGCTTTCCAAGCAGCGTATAGTCCAGACAGGCTGGTGGGAGTTCATTAAAAATAAAAGTTAAAGATCTCTTTAACATTATTCCCTGCTGATGTATATTTCTGAATCGATGCTGAAGCTCTTCAGCACAGTTTGCTTTCAGCCGGCAGGATGTGGGTTTTTGACACAGTCACCTAATTTCCCTCCATCAGTGGGCGGACGTGGGCGCAGTTACATAATTAACGGCCGTGATTCAGGATCACAGAGACGTCCTCCATCATTCACAATGTCCTGTTAGAGCTAATGAAGACGGAGACGCAAAAAACACAAGTCACACAGAAAGTAGGTCAGACTGATCCTGCTGGCACAGTCTAGTGTGTGTGTGTGTGTGCGTGTGCGTGCGTGCGTGTGTGTGTCACCTATAGCTCGTTTCATCACAGCTCTGGTTGCCTGGAGACGTGCTCTGCTTTTAAAATTGTAAAGCTTGTAACTGCAGGAACCTTTGTCTTCTCCATTCACTGCCAGCTAATATGATCAGCAGAACATCTTCCTACACACACACACACACACACACACACACACACACACACACTGTGGCGACAGATTGCATTAGGAGCCATCAGCAGAGTCTGAGCTTCAGCAGTCATAATGCGACTACAATGCCTAAAAATATTATAATTTTTAGGTTATGATGAACGCCTGTCTGGGTGTTAGAGTGTTTTTTTCTTCCTCGTCGAACACATTCGCCGCCACCTGATTAATGTTACACAATAAAAAGCCTTTTTTTTCATTTCCAATGACTCACAGCTCATAACATTTAGAAATAAGTGGATAAAACCTGCAGATTCTGACCTTTAAAGGTTCGGTGAGCCTTCGCTCCAAGAAGAGACGCTGTGCTCTGTGTGAAGAAAACTGGATTTTAAGATTAATGTTAGTGCAAGTCTGCAGAGCTGCAACCAAAACGATTAAAGCAGAATCAGAGCTGAATTTGAGCTCGACTGACGGAGAAAACATGCCTCTGAAAAAGAATTTGAGGCCTCATGTTTTATTTAGTTTGCATCATTTAAAGCATTTGTCTGCACAGAGCAATTTTATTTGGGGACCATTTGATTAAATGTGCTTCAAAAACAGGAGAGCCAAAGTCGAAAAAAACATAGTAATACTTAAAACGCGAACATTAAAAGGAGAAACCAGATAAAAAGTGATCAAATCAAAGAAAGCAAACCAAGAGCACAGAAAAAGTGTCGTTTATCAGCAGGACATTTTGTTGTCCGTTGCTTGGCGTCTCAAATCACATTGTTATCAACATGTTGAAGACATTTCAAGGACTTGTTGTCCACGTTGATTTCTGACGGACAAAAAGTCCTGAATCACGCAGCAGTTAGACATTTTTGTCCAGAAAACATTTCAGCAGGTTTTTACTGAACGTCCTCACAAAGAACTGAGCGCCTGCGTCTGGCCTAGTGCCCTGGTTCTGATCATTTTTTGGGATTAGGGATTGTCATATCACACCCTTTTTCCGGAGCGCTCTGATAGAAATCAGGATACTGCAGCATGTAAACAGCTGTGACGGAGGAGACATCAAGCTGCACTCAGTCAGATCCTGTTAAGAGTTACAGACGTAAAGAACGAGGTTCCTCATGTTCATGTCAGAACCCAAAACCTGCAGCAGGACAGTAACGTGTGTTTAAACGCACGATGCTGAATTCATCCATCATGTCGACCTCGATACACCAACCTGCACACCTCTCAACATTAATAATGCAGAATATTGAGCAGACTGTGGTTTGATCAGAATATTTAACAGACAAACAAAAGAAAAACACAATTATTAAAAAATAAATAAAATAAAAACAAATCAGCCTCCGGGACCTCGATTTAAAAAAATAATAATCATCAACTGCTCATTAAGCAGGTGAAAGAGAAGAATTAACCTTATTATTATAATTAATTTTATAATTGAGGTTGACAGATAAACTTTTATCACTTATTATATTTTTTGTACATTTATTAATGGCTCTGGTATGTTTTCTTCAACATATTTAAGCCTTTGAAACCTGAGTCAACACCAGTTTTCTCGTGCTGCATTCAGACACCTAAAACCTGAAAAACTTGATTTCTTAAAAAACACAAAATGTCCGACAATCTGCAAGAAAATAGTTTACAAATTTTTTTTTAAGAGGACGTTATCCAAAAATTAGTCAGGGCAGAAATCCAAGGTTATCAAAAAAAAGTTTTATATATATATATATATATATATATATATATATATATATATATGAAAAATTAATTGTTTTTATAAAAGTGTCTTGGTCTTTTTTCTTTTTTTTTTCTTATTTTTTGTTACTTTTCACCAATTTCTTGCTCATTTTTGGGCAGAGGAGAGCAGGCGGGACGGCAGGGAGAAGAGAAACAGCATCAGCGAGGAAAACGAGCAGATCTGAAGTAGAAAAGAGTGAAGACGCAGACAGGCTGAGCAGATACTGCGATGAGGCAGAGCTGAGTCTGCAGGACGTCTGATTACAGGACGAGATGCAGCTGCTGCGTCTCTGCTCTGCCAACACACCTGAGTCCACTCAGACAATCACACACACACACACACACACACACACACACACACAGGGAGAGACGCCTGAGAAACTCATATCAGGCTTTATTCATACATACATACATACATGAATATTTTTTAAAACTTTTTGCTGTAACATAATAGCAATTTAACCATAGAGACAATATTGAGGATGACTGCATTGATATCCATAGATGTAAACGCCAATTTAACAGAAACATAAAGACAGTAAAGAGACACAAACATAAGAATTTTTTAAAAATAATAAGAAAAGAAAGAAAAAATCACACCAGAAAAACAAAAAAAATCACATAAGGTCGTATTTCAGGCGACTGGAAAAATACATTTGTCCAAACTGTGGTGGAAACCCTTTTTTGGTTCCTCTAGGTCACATGAGGCTGTGAGGTCACATGACGCTGTGAGGTCACATGACGCTGTGGCTATGTGAGTCAGTAGGAACTGGCTCCCTCATGATGCAGCAGGAGCTACAAGAGCTGTTATTGCATCACATAACTTTTAAGTTTTTAACCCACAATTCCTCTGTGAAATCGTGGACTACATCTCCCAGAAATCCCTCATACGTGGCCGGTCCCACGTATGAGGGGCTCGCCTTTCCATCACGGCTCCATAACACGCCTACGTGTCCTTGGATTGGAAATAATGACGGATAGTTTGGAGGCTGCAATAGAAATAAAGCTGCTGATGTTTTGAACATCCGTCGCCATGGTTACTGGGATGTTATCACCAGAGGAGAAGTCGCAGAACATCACTCAGTGGAAACACAGTCAGCTCCTCATTGTGGTTTTTAACGAAAATATTGCTTAAGTTTTGTGCAAATCTGCACAAGTGGAGTTCACTTTGCTGAACTTGAATCTGCAAAGTTGCAGCCAATAACAGAAGAGCATTTTGTGGAAGAGACATCGGCTCTCGTCGTCTTTAACAAGCTGATATTGTAAATATTTCCCATGATAAACTCATGTTTCTAACAGTTTTCAGGTGTGATTAAACGCCTGTGTGACAGGTCAGTGTCAGTGAAACTGCATGAATTATGTGACAGAAGGCGTTAAACCCTCGTTTGAATGTGTCATGACAACCAAAGATTTTCCTCTGCAGTGACAAAAAAATCTGTTTTTCTTGATACTTCTTCTGCAGAAAAGAAGCTGACAATCTCACCATGAGGTCCATTTAGTTCTGGAGCTTTCAGTCGTATCTCGGAGTCGTCATCATTCAGATGAAACTGCAGAGTGAATCATTTCTTTAAAAAATCGGTCTCAAAACGAGGACTGTCAGAGTTCACAGACGCAGCCGTCTGCCATAACTGCCAGTGTCTTTGTGTTGCTGTTGCCATGACAACTGCACCAGTGTAAATCAGCGGCAGTGATGCTGGACCTCCAATTTCTGTCATCATTTTTTAAAAAAACTCACAAATCTGCATAAAAAATACACTAGATTTACAGCAGCCTGCAAATAATAACTGAGCCCTGATTCAACATGAAAAAATGTGATGATATTTTACATTTTCTTTCGTGTGCAAAGACGGACTGACGCTGATTTATGACTTGTTATTGGATTTATTGACAAGAAAAAAGTAAAATAACACACACACACATATATATATTTATGTTTTCGTTGATAATTTTTACAGCTAATTTTCTCAACATTTTCTTGTCTCCTTTATGTATTTTATTTTTTTCATTTCTTGACAAGTTGTTCATGGCCTTTTTTCCTTGTTTTCAAAAGAAGTAAATCAAACTAATTTTGAGAAAAGTGCCTGAACGCAGCACAAACATGCTAAATATTGTGTAATCTAAAGAGCCAGATGAGTGTCAAAGGAAGATTTAAAGTCAAAACACGCACATGAAATAAATATAAATATAAGTATACAAAAATTAGGGGCTGAAGACGCCACTGATAATACCTATCCATGTTTTTTAGAGCGTTTCCCTGCAGAGCTGCCATGTCATAATAACACATCATTTGTCATGTATCATGTCGTGTATCGTGTCATCGGGTCACTGATACAGCGTTCAACACAATCCCTCTTTTCTCTGGAGGTGTGAAATGTTCGGCGTCAGTTTACGGGATCATCTCCGGGGGGCAGCATTTGAAACGTCGCCCCCCTTTGTGCTCTGAAACGGGGTTAAGAGACTTTTCATCCTGCAGCTCGTACAGTAAACGGAGAGCCACAGTGGAAAAGTACAGTAAGACTCACAGGGGAGTCGGAGAATCCTGGAGCTTCTCAGGGAAAAGAGGCAGGATGGAAACTCGATATGTGTGTGTGTGTGTGTGTGTGTGTGTGTGTGTGTGTGTGTGTGTGAGAGATCTGCTGGCCTGATTCTGTCTGGAAAAGTGAAGCAAACAGACCACGTTCAACACGACGCCCACTGATGACTTTTTGTTTCCCCCCCGCAGGTCTCCCTTACGGCTGGGAGGAGGCCTACACTGCGGACGGAGTCAAATACTACATCAAGTAAGAGCAACACTTTCCAACCCCAAAACCCAAAAAGTACTTTTCCCTCCGTGCAGTGCAAGTTTCTAAAGTATGTCAGTGGTGCAAATTCCCAAACAAATCTGCGTTCAATCTAATTTATGTGCAACCAGAACGTGCACAAAGTTTCAGATGTCAAACATGGAAAAAACCCTGTTTTATCATCTGAATGTGGATTATCTTTTGAACATCTTTGGTGTTATACTAATTAAGAAAGTGTGAATAATGTTGGTGAGTTTGGATCTTTTGAAGTTTGCTTGTATTTAACATTCATCTATAGTCATCAGCTCGGTTTTCTATTACAGATATTTGCAAAACTTAAGCGATATCTTTGAAATTTCAATAAAACACAATTGCGAGATGACTGTGTTTCCAATGCGTGATATTATGCGACTTCTCTCGTGGTGTTATGCAACTTTCCTCTCGCAATTAACAACCCAGTAACCATGGCGATGGATGTCCAAAACATTGGCAGCTTTATTTCTATTTCAGCCGCTCAATAAAGCCGATCTAATATCGTCGTAATTTCTTTGTCTCGTATCCGAGTGAAGTCGGTCTCTGCCTCCGTCCTCACACACCGAGTCACGTTTTGGAGAATGTCATGTGACTTTGTTGTTCTTCTTCTTTGTGTTTAATGGCGGTTAAACAACCGACTTACTGGAGTTTGGCGTTTGATTTCTGTTTGTGTTTTTCACACCTTATCGTGTTCCTCTTTCGCTTAATCCTAAATATCTGTGACTTTGTTGCCTGATCACCATGGTGACAGTTCGCACTGTTGTGCAAACTTTAAGACCGCGCTGCTTCATCCCACCACGCGCATTTGTTGACGTCACGATAAAAAACTTGAAACGTGAGGAAAAAGTCTCTGAGCAACTCAACAAGAACTGTTACGCAAATTGCAGGAAGTTAATAGGATTTTTTTTAAATAGAGAAAAATGTCCAAAAAAACTAAATGTATCATTATCATAATTATATATTTAAAATCATTTTTTTTACATAAATATGATTATTATTATAATAAGCACTTTTTTCCAGGTCATATGCTTTTTTGAATTTTTATTTTATTTTATTTTATATTTTTCCTTCTTTTTTCGCTCTTTTTGTAGTTTTGTTTATGTATTATTTATTTTTGTTAATTTTTGGGTAATTTCTGATTAAGTTGCTCATTGCCCTTTTGGGCTCAGGTTTCAAAGGGTTTTATCTGAAATCTAAAACTATCGATAAACTCGCCCACATTAATCATGAAGTCATTTATATCTCCGAAACAGAAACATTAAGCCTCCAGAGAAACTCTGAGGAGGAAGTTGAGGCCTCTAAAGTTTGATAGCATTCGCACAAGTATCTTGTCTTGTGTTTTTTGTGACAGTCACGTGACCCAGACGACATCGTGGAGCCTCCCTGTGACCAGCAGTGGTGGCGGCGCCTCTGGGCCTCCTGCGCCTCCGGAGGCGTCAGAGCGGGAGGCGGAGCGGAACGGAGAGCTGACGGAGCGGCGTCCGAGCCCGTCCATCGAGACGGAGATGTGAAAACCTGCAGCAGACTCTCCCTCCTGTCTGCCATTAGTGTTACCATAGCAACATGATGCTTTTTGAGTAATTTATATTTTAAAATGTTAAACTCACAGAACTTTACTTTAAAGGAATTCAGGGGAAATTTGGTGAAGTATAAATTAAACACTGGATATTTCTGAAGTATGTAATCTGTTTTTAAAGCCTCAGTCGCTTTAGTAAAAGTGTAAACGTGATATTAAAGTAATAATTTGAAATGTTTCTGAATAAAATTCTGCTGTGACTCTGCAGCGATTGAGTCTCTTTTCCTTTGTCCTCTTCTTGTCTGCTGGACGTTTTCGGACGTTTTCTGCTGGACGTTTTCGGACGTTTTCTGCTGGACGTTTTCGGACATTTTCTGCTGGACGTTTTCGGACGTTTTCTGCTGGATGTTTTGCGTGTTGGCTCTTTGGTTAGTGAGGCACACCTGTGCAGTAATGGTTAATCAGTCTCACCTGTCAGGTGGACTCTCTTTGAAAAGGAAAAGGCTCATTAACATGGATTTTAACAAATTTGTGAACAAAATATCAGAAATATATCTACTGAGTCCATGAAAAAAGTCTCCGCTCTTTAATTTAAGCGTGAAAAATGAGAGCAAAAAGAAAAGTGTTTGAATTTTTGTCTGAATTAAACCTCCTGCACCTCTATAGAATTTTATTCTGACAAATCTTTCCATTAAAAATCCAAAAATGATAACATGCCTTTTTTAAAATAAATACCACACGCTCTACTTTTCCTATCTTGATTATAAAAAACACAGATTATAGTTGAAAATAAACACGTAGAAACTAGAGAGAAGCAGCTCTGCCGGCTGTGTCTTATCTTTTTCGTCAGACGGGAAAGCTGACGTGTTGATTGGCTGCAGACGACTCTCCGTCCTTCTGCCCTGGAGCCGCGGCGGAGAGAAAAACACATCTTGTTAGTTTGGACAAGCTCGTGGAAGCAAACTTTCAGGCTCCATTGTGGCCCCGAAGAACAATTCAGAGGCAGGAATGCAGACCTTCTCAGAATAGCTGCGCTGAGAAAACCTTCCTGTCGCTGGGAATAAAAACATGCCGGCTGCTGAGGCCGCGAGGCTGTGAAGGCCGGGAGCTGAGCGGAGACAAAGAAACAGAGTCCAGACGAGCTGAAGTGCTGCAGAAGGAAAATACTTCAGTCTCAAAGAGTGCCCCACAAAGCTGCTTTTTCTGTGGTTTGTGTGTGAAATCACTGAAGCCCTGAAAGTCTGAAAACGTCTTTCTCTACGTTCTGTTTTCTCGCGATAACGTCGTGTTTCCGGTTGTTTTTCCGAGATCACGACTTCTTTATATCGTGATGTTGAGATTATGACAGTCGTTTTCTTATGATAATGACTTATTTTTCTCGTTATCCCAGGAAAACGAAGCCCGTTTTGACATTTCAGGCTGGTAATCATAAGTTGTATCCTCAGAGCTGCAAAGCACAAAACGAGCAAAAATAGACTCAACTTATGTCCCGAGATAACGAGAAAAATAAGTCGTGATCTCAAGAAAAATGTGTCGAAAACGGAGAAAATAAAATGTACAGAAAGATGTCCTTTTAGGGCTTCTGTATGTGAAATGGCTTTCATGTGATGAAGATGTTTCTGTGAAAATCTGACCTCTGCAGAAATGACTCAGTGTTTTCTGCAGCCCGCTCTCTCTCCAAACTGAAACAGCGCCGCTCTGTCTTTTTCTACACCTGACCTCCACCTTATCCTAACTTTAAGAGGAACGTTCTGCTGAAACGTTACTAAAACATTGCACCGGCTGCATTGTCCCATTCTCTGAACATTTTTGGAGCCGATAACTGATAAGCTGTATCCTACATCATCTTTCCTAAACGTAACGTGTGCTAATGTCCTGAATACTGAGATCCAGCTGCGTGTAAAAACTTCTGATCCTGAGACCCAAAACGACTTCAATCTTTCCAACAAATCCCATTCAAATATTTTCCATTTTTATTCCTTTCTTTCATTTCATTTCTTCACATTTCACATGAGAATCAAATCTTGAAAAGCTCTGAATGTGGAGCGTTTTAAACCGTTATTGCAGCCCGCGTAACGATTTGCTGAGTGTGTCCTCAGTAGCCGCACTGTACCGCGTATATGAGTTATTATTGGATTGAAACATGTTATGTCAGAGAGGCAGATCGATAGAGAAAAAGGTCTTTCCGTTTTGATGTGGGTCTTTAAACGGATTCTTCTCTGTTTTCTGCTTCTGCTGACGTCTTTACTCCAAAGTAACAAAATAAAAGCCTGTAATAATAAGATTATTCTACTGTTGGGCTTCGGGTGAGGAAGTCGTCGGGGAATCATTTATTAAATGCGTGGCTTTGTGTGTGTGTGTGTGTGTGTGTGTGTGTGTGTGTGTGAATGGTAGTATTTTTAGTGTGTGTGTGAGGGCTGGAAGTGGAAGGGCCGAGCCAATATTCTTCCTGCCTCGGGCTCCGAGTATTGATTTCCCTTCGCGCTGACAAGTGCAGCTATAAATATCTGCAGCTGTAATGACATGAGACACACACACATGTACACACACTCATAAACACCTAAACACAGACATGACTGCATGTGGTGTTTTTGTTAACGATGACACATTTCTGACATTTGTTGTGGAGGATTTTATGCTCAAAAGTATCTGCATTTGTTTTTTGCCACAATCCAAATATATTTGGCTAGATGGGACAGTTTTTGGTAAACATTTTTAAATCTATAATAATTATCTATAAATCTATAATAATCTATAATAATTCTTTAAATTTGTTAAGTTTAAGTTGTGCTTACACTATTGCGTGACCCTTGAACACATTCGTGCACGTTCACGCCGACCTGTGATGTTTTTAGGTATCTCGGCCACGACGAGCTTTGACGTTCTGAGTTCGGAGTGAGAACAGGTGTGACGACAGTAACTACGTGATATTTCGGTTGTGTCAGGTGTTGGGGATGTTGCGTACGCCTCCGCTCAGTGTCTCCTCACGGCTGATTCAGCTCACCGTGCGTGTGAATCTGACCCTCCACTGTGAGTTTTGCTCTCGGGTTGGATGGCGAGCTCTGGCGACCTGTGAGCTCTTACAGCGGTGCATCTTTTCATATAATCACCCAAAAAAAGTACCGGTCAGCACTCGTTGTGTTCTCAGGACCTCTTTATGCTCTCCGTCCCAAACGCTCAGACAGAACAGGAAATTTTTGGGTCTTCTGCACGCTCAGCCTGGAGTTTGTTACAGAATGACTCAAAGCTCGCGGAGCGGGTGTCTTTAATGTCTTTAAATCTAAAATTTAGGTCTCAGAAGTAGATTCTATAGGATGTGGATGTTTTCGCCTGTCTCGTTGGTCGAGTGACTCCCACATCGTTCTCTCTGAATGCTGATTTCGTGCTGGTGAATTGTATTTTGTCCCTGATTGCGTGTCTGTCTGCAGCTTTGTGTTCTTTGTCAGGTCGTCCTTGAAAAAGAGATTTTTAATCTCAGTGGGACCAACCTGTTTAAATAAAAATCATACATACAATAAAAACAATATTAAGGAGCATGAATGTGCTTATATGGTGGATGGGTCCCACAAACAACCGACTTTTGTGCAGGAGTCTGGAGTTCGTGTCCCGTGTGTGTGTGTGTGTGTGTTTTCTACACTTTACCATGAGCCTTTTTTGCCTAAATGTCATCTGTGACTCTGATGTCTAATCCCAACCATCATGACCGTCTGTGCTGTTGTGTGAACATAAGGACCGCGCCGCTTCATCCTCACGTGCATTTGTTGACATCACGGTAACAGGCTGCGTCATCCCATCAGGCGCGTTTCTGCAGCGGCATCCTGGCAGGTCATCGCTCGATGTGGCAAAGATGCCTAAAACGTCATAGGCTGACGTGGAAGGTCACTGACGACTTCGGAGTGAGAACTCGTCGTCTCATTGTGACTCGTCACATGGTGTCTCTCTGTTACCTGACGCTGTCCTTCAGCGTTTCATTACACGTGGATGCACCGCAGCCGTCCATCTGCGTGTGACAAGCGTGTGACTATTTAAAGTGTAAACCGTCTGCAGAAATATTTGACGCTTAGAGCAGCTAAAGTCCACAGAGGGCGTGAGTACGGGTGATGAGTGGGTCAAACGAAACAAGACTTTCACCCGAGAGACTGCTGTTTGTGTCCTGTATGAAATTAAAAGACGATGACGTCACAATACGTTGTATAACTTGTGTACGGTCGACGTGTACATTTGAACATTTCATCTAAGCGTTTTAAGAGCACAAGGTGACACAATAATTTTCCAAAATGATTATCATTGAAAACTTCCAGGTCATTTCCATCCTGACCACTTTGGTTGCAAAAAAATTGGGGGAGCCTCATCCAAAAGAAAAGGTCATTAACTCAGTTCAGCCGAGGCTGCGTCTCCATCAGTGTCAAACAATGAACAACGTGATCTGAGCTCCACGTTTTCTTATTTTTAAGGCTGAAGTCAAAAGATATACAAGTTTTGATCTGCAGCAACATTTTACTCTAATTAACTTTACAACATCTCCCCCAGAGTTTCTGACACGCTGACTCAGTAAAACGGACGTCATACACTCACCTGCAACTCTGTTCCATCATTTATTTATTACTATTTTAAATGTGAAATATGGTTTTTAAGGTGCAATAATTCTTTATATCACTGTTTACACTGTGATATTTGGTGCAATATTTCTATTTCAACAGCAACATTACGCTGTTCAATCACTCAAATGTGGAATATTCTTTAACTCTTTAACTCTTGAATGTAGGCTTCACTCAACATGTTACGCATTGTATACTGTGGATATTTCTCCTTATTGCTATTATGTATATATTGTTGTTATTGTAGCATGTTTATGTTCTTAAATTTGAACTTACTGATTAGTTGATACATTACATGCTAACATATGCACAGTTTTATAGTTTTTATTTACACACTTTACACACTCAACACATTATAATTCATATTTTCACAGATTAGAGCTGATTTTACATTTATGTTTACACACTTACATACTGAGCATATTTAGTTACATACTTTTTTAAAGATCTAAATATTTATGTACTGTGCCAATTGTTTTTTCTATTATCTGTTTTCTATTCTTATATACTGGTGCTGGTGCTTATTTCTTGCTGTAATTCTCATCAGAGCGACTACAACGAACCGCACTTATCCCCCGGAGATCAATAAAGTATTTCTGATTGGGATTACTTAATCTGGATATCCTGCACCAACTGGAAATAAACGAGAACATGATTTCAATATTGTCTCGATAAAGGCTCGTGATTTTTGTTTGGTGGAGGAAAGACGCTGATATATTTATAGAGAACTGGAAGCTGCTGAACACACTGCGTGTGTTAGATCATCTGTTCACACACACACACACACACACACACACACACACACACACACACACACACACACACACACACACACGGCTCGTATCCGAAACACTTTACAATCAAATGAGCGGAGATGTTACACAACCTGCAAAGCCTCCTTCCCTCGACTCAACCTGCACCTCTCAAAGGTCACAGGCTGCATCAACAGCGCTGCACAGATTGGATTAGAAAGCTCGACCCAAACAGATCACAGTCGGTCAGCGCTCGGCCCGACTAACAAAGATGATTTTAAAAGAGACTTAAGTTCTCCGTGATGACGGGTCTCATTAAGGGTCTAACAGGTCTTAAGGCGTACCAGGAGCTCCTGACTGAACTCATTCAGGCCAGATTTGGTTATGTAAATCTGCAGTTTCAAAGAGCGTAGCAGGCACCGCGCTCGCTCACGCTGGGGTTACATGAGCACATTATTGTTTACAGTCAGCTATAAAAAAAAACAAAAAAAAAACTGACCCACAAAACAAAACGCTTCTGTGTGACGGAGCTCTTGAGGGAAATTAGCTCCCCAGCATGAAGCCGTCCGGAGGCAAATCCTTTCGTTTCAGGAGGAAAATCCAGTTTAGGTTTCACAGTAGAGTCTCTGTGGTCTAATGACAAACAACCACCAGAATCCCACCGATGTTTCCACGTTTCCCTTTTTACGGCATGACGTCAATTCACAGCAAAGACTTTTGTCTCGTAACAATAAAAGACACTAATTAGGTTTTGGCTCTGTGTTTCGACACAATCCTAAATAATTACTCTGCATTTTATTGACAACCTGCAAAAATTTACGCTGCATGACCTGAAATATATTGACAACCCATACATTTTTTAACACATTATTACGAGCTACGTTGTGAGTCTTAGCTGCTCTGCACGTGTGTCGTGGCTTCGTGCTGCGTACGTGACTGTTTATACTAAAAGCTTCACGTTGATGCTGGTTTTCTGCTGTTTCCTCGCTGCTCCGCGCCGCTCGTGTTCTGTATCGGGAGTTCCTGTTTGTTGTAGCCGTTGCTGTCTTCATGGTGTCCTGCTGTTTCAAAACATCTTGCCAAATGACTACAGTCAAAAATAATCCAGATAGCCAACACCAAATAAAATAAATGAAACGAAAAGCACCACCAACACGCCAAAATTAATGTTTGTCAGAAAATATACAATCAAAATAAATAAATAAATAAATAAACAAATAAAAGCGACGCACAGCTGGTAAAATATCGACTGTTTTTTAATTCACTGTATTCACTGTTTTAATAATTAAAAAGTCAAAAACGACTGATGTCAGTTTTGAAACGGAGAAGAAACGTTTATCTCCTTCAGAACTGTCCGGTCCGTGCTCCGGGCTCAGCGTTTAGCCCCAAATCCATAAGAGCAGCCTGAAAATAATGCAAAACTGAAACTTAAGGGGCGGGATCTAGTGGCGGCTTAATTGATCACCTGTGAGTGAAAAAGCACAGGTGCATATGTTCAGGTGAAGCTCTGCTGTTGTGCACGCTGCTTCACCTGAATGACTGACTGGGAAACATCGTTAAGATTATCGGTTTCATCTGTGCGTCCTCAGATCTGCAGCGTCAGACGCTCTTGATGAAAGAACAAAGAAAACAAAATGTTAGTATCAGTGTGATGCTGAGTGAAAACAGCGTGCAGGATCTCCTCAGGTGATGTTTGTGGATGTTGAACCACGATGAAGACGAGGCAGACAGGTGAGTGAGGTGTGACGGAGGAGCGCTGCGACACCGAAGCAGCTCAGCTTCTTTGAAAATTTCATTTCCTCGTACGTACTGATATCAGTAGGCAGGTTTCCGTTACAGGTTTGCACAAAACTTAAGCCATATTTTTCCCAAAAAAATACAATTGTGAGATGACTGCATTTCCACTGAGTCGTTGCCAAGGAGACCGCCTGTGCTCGTTGGCAACGACTGTCTGTGATGTCATGCTGTGCCACACAGTCATCAGGTGACCTTTTGACCTGCACTCTCGCCTGTTTAACATCCCCTTTTTCATAATATAACGCTGTTATTCTCATAAAATTACAACTTTTTCTTGTAATATTGCAAGTTTATTCTCATAAAATTACAACTTTAACTTTCATAAAATTACGGCTTTTTGCTGATAATATCACAAGTTTAATCTCATAAAAGTACAACTTTTTTCTCCTAAAATTCTTACTTTTTTCTGGTAACATCAGTTTATTCTTGTAAAAGTATGACTTTTTTTTCTTGTAAAATTACATCTTCATTCTTGTAATTTTACGAGTTTATTCTCATAAAAGTACAATTTATTTTCTCGTAAAATTACAACTTTAATCTTGTAATATTACAAGTTTATTCTTGAAATTACAACTTTATTTTCATAATTTTGTGTCTTTATTCTCTAAATTGAACTTTTTTTCTTTAACGTGGCCCTAATCCTCCGTCGTAAATGATGCTGTTATTGTGCATGTGAGGCCCAAAATTACATATTAAGATTAAGGTATTTTTGGGTTTTGGTGATTCGGGTTCCCACAGGCTTGAAAGAAACTACTTTCATATTACATGTTGATATAAAAATGCAGATGAGAGCAGCTTTGACTCGGTAAAGTCTCTGTGCAGAGCGGCAGAGGGCGTTTCTAACAGGTGTAATCATTAACTAAAGACAGACACTTGAGGATCTGACAGCGAGCTCTCTGCAGGTCGACCGTGCGTATTAAAGGGATGAGTCAGAGCTTTGCGTTTGGCCGAGTCACCTCTCAGCGAGTCTGAGCCCTGTCCTACTTTCCTCTCTCTCAGAGGTCGTCACAACATCGCTGTGCTGTAGCAACCGCTGTTGCTAAGGAAGTTTTAATGAGACGAGGCTGATGGGGATTTGTCAAGGCTGCCGAGGACGACTTCTTTTTCCCACTCGGTGACACATATGGTGTCTGACAGAGGACTCTGACCGCAGGACGTCCACCCAGCTGCTCAGCTCATGTCCACAGCTAATACAAAGAAAATAATAATAATAATTATTATTATTATTATTATTATAATTAAACCCTTACCAAAAAAATAGAAATAAATACATTTTAAAAAACTGAACTTATATTGTGCTTTCCTGCATACTCAAAGGCGCTTTTCAAAGATGATAACAATAATAATAATAATAATAATAATAATAATAATAATAATAATAATAAAACCCTAACCCAAAAAAGATAATAATAAATAATTATAATAATAATAAAAATGAACTTATAGCACGTTTCTGGATACTAAAAGATGCTTTACAAAGAAGAAGATAATAATAATAATAATAATAATAATAATAATAATAATAATAATAAATTGGACATATAGAGCACTTTTCTGTTTGCCTCTCCTCTCTCCTTATGTCCTTTTTTCTCTCCTCTCTTGTCCACTTTTACTGTCTTATTTTGTGTCTTCTTCTCTCCTCCTCGCTCCTCTCCTTTCCTTTATTTCCTCCTCCCTAACCTTTCCTGCCTCCTTGTCCTCTCCTCTCTTGTGCTCTTTTGCTTCCTTCTTTCGTGTCCTTTTGTCTCCTCTCCTTTCGTGTCTTCTCTCTCTTGTTTCTCTGTTTTCTCCTCTCTCTGTCCTCAATCTTTCCTCTCCTCTCCTGTTTCTTTCCTTCCTTCTTTCATGTCTTTTTCTTTGCCCTCTCCTCACTAGTTTCCTCCTCTCCTGTCTCTTCCCCCTCCTTCTCTCCCCTCTTTTCCCCTTCCTCTCCTCTTTTCCTTTCTCCTTTCATGTCTTTTTTCTCTTCTCCTCCTCTTGTTTCCACCTCTCTCCTCTCCTCTGCCCCCCCTTTCTCTATCTCTCTCTCTCTCTCTCCTCCTCCCCTCGGTTTGTTTTTCTCTCCTCCGGAGCACATGAGATTCAATGTGTCCCGGCTGCGGGGGGGAGCAGGAGGAGGAGAGCGGAGGGAGGAGTGAGAGACACGACGTCCTCTCATTGGACAAAAGTAGGTCAAGCCCGCCCACTCATGTGACCCAGCATTCCTGTGTGTGTGTGTGTGTGTGTGTGTGTGTGTGTGTGTGTGTGTGTGTGTGCTCTCACTTCTTACTATAATCACCAAAATCTAAAGAATAAATGTTTAAAATCAAAAAAGTAGAAAAAAAATCATGAATGGAGGCTTCAGGAGACAAACTCAGCAGCTCTAACTGCTGTTTTGACTCACAAAATATGAAACTCATCTTTACTGATTTTAAAAAGTTAAAAAACCATTAAAATGAATAACTTATTAGGACAAATGACATTTTTAAGGATCTATCCAGTGTGCTTCAAAAAGAGGATTTAGATATTTTTGTGTCCATAAAAGGAGTCAAAAATTAAAGTTTCACACACACACATACAAAACAAAACAAAACAAAACAAAACAAAACAAAACAACAACAAAACAAAACAAAACAAAACAAAACAAAACAACAACAACAACAAAAGAAATCTTGACTTTATGTATTTATAGGAGTATTTAAAGGAGAATTAAGATTATAGTTTAATCCAGATTTACAGCACTTTACAGGCTTATTAAATCCTGTTATTAGGGTGACTTTAAGAAAAAAAATCACATATTACTTTACATAAAAATGAAATTTATGTATATATTTACTGTTTTACTCTTGATTCTATGAATTTCTATCAATATATTCTTGTTAATTGTTTCTTTAATGACCTCAAACAAACGTTATTAAATATTTTCAGTTTGCTTTACTATTCAAATTATCTATTTTACTCTATTTTACTGACATTGTTAATCATCTGATATGCTGGTAAGTGCATTCACGGAATTTTAATTATGCCTGATTTTTTGACAACGCATGTCAAAACTCCTAATATTATCATAATAATAATGATTCTTGTTATTATTATCATTATTTTATTTACAGTAATAAATGTCAGTTTAGTGGTAAAGACAGAGGGGGAGGGAGGGGTGTGGCGGTACAGAGAGGCGGGAGCTTGCCTCTCGGTTTGACGTCAGCAGTCCTCCGGTCTCACACATGGGATCGGTGATCGGTCCGTCCGCCTCCTGCAGCCCGGTCAGGCACCGCCGCACGCGCCCACAACACGTCCCGCGCCGATCACCGTTTTAATTCTCGGTTTTTATTCTTAGGGCTTTTTATTTTGTATTTTTTAATCCATGTAGGCTGCAGAGCTCGAGGAAACCGCAGCTCAGTCATACTTTTCTTTTCTCTACGTTTCCTTTTTGTTTTTCTTCTTTTTGTGTTGCTTTTTTTTGGGATCTCCCCGATGCAAGGAGGCGTGATGGAGAAAATGTCCCGACATCCCATCCTGCTCAACCCAAGTTTTGTGCCCGCGGCGGCGCACGGAGTGCTCAAGTCTCTGCTGGAGAACCCGATGAAGCTGCCGCTGCATCACGAAGGTGAAGCTGGGAGGGAAAAGTGTGGCGCAGCTGCGAGCTCTGAACCTCTGCAGCTCATTTAGGAGATTATTTACAGTCCGTGTTTATGACTCTGTGGTTTTATGTCCATGTTGACTGCGCGCAGTGCGTTAAAGAGACCTGATTTATGAGAATCTCAGTGCTGCTGCGGAGCTGCGCTACAGACATGTAGTGCGTTTCTCTGCGCTCTCAACAAGTCAGTTGTAGTCCTTAAAACCTGCATTTAACCCTTTGAAACCTGAAATCTCCTCGATTTCTTTATAAAACACGAAAAGAAGGCAATGAGCAACAAAAAGCTAATGCCCAAAATAGCAAGAAATTAGTAAAGAAAAAAAAGAGTTAGAGTTAAAAAGTTACCAGAAATTAAGTTAAAAAAAAGAAAAGGAGAAAACCAAACAAAAAAGAAAATCATCTTGAAAAGTGCAGAACATTGCTTAGTAGTTTATATTAAAATTAAATTAATGATAAATATAGTTTTCTGGAGTATAGTTGTTTTTTTCAATGCATTTAATTAAAGAAATTATGTAAAATTTCTAAATATGAATGAATGCAAATTGTAACATTTCCCATTAAATAAATAGCAAAAATACAAAATATTTTTTAGCACTTTCTTAAGGTATTTTTAAAATCTTTTTTATGTGTGTGTGTGGTTATTTTCAGGTAATTTTCAAGTTATTTTTACTACATCATTGTGAAATTGTGCCGTTTCTTGTTAAATCGGCTGTCACCATGTTTTTGAAAGGCCTCACATTACGGTGAGTTTTGTTTAAGTAATATTTTAGGACTGAATGCAAAAAAATTAGTGCATATTTAAACGTGAAAAGTACACTCATACTTTCTTCAAAATATTGGACTTATTTGTCGAAGAACATTTGGGCAGAAATGTCTCCAGAAAGTTTAAAAAACACTCATAATCAATAATAATAGATTGTGTGGGCCTTATTGATTCCTGTGAGAAAGACATGTCTGTTTGTGGAAAGGTCAGAGGTCAGGGTTTTTTTGGAGCTGATGGAGGTCCAGTGTTGTGTTCACGGACACGCCTCGCTGCTGCTGGAAATGTTTTCAGTACGAAAACCATCAAAGTTCTCAGAGAGAAATTCTGGTATTGAGGCGCCGTGTTCGTGTTTCAAGTTTTTAGTCAAAAATCTGAACTGTGCTCGTCCCAAGTTTTGGTGATTTGTTAGAAATAACATAATTGTAAACACATTGGCTTATCATGTGTTTACAATTCATACTGAGTATCCTGTTATGACATCTGCCATCTTATACCCATAATCCCTCTTGTTTGGTGTTTTCACAACAAATGAAAAAAGCACTGCAGTTCTCCTGTGAGGGGACACAGATTTTCAGAGAAGCATTGTTTACTTTCAACTTAAATTTCTTAATTTTCACCTGATGCATGTAAATAATCTCATGTTTACTTTTGAGATTCAAACTGTCCCTGAAAGCAGCTCTTCCTCACTCAAAGAGTAAACCTCTTCAAAATAATTACAAAAAATAGATTTTGCAATGTTTAAATCCATGTTTGCATCAGAAAACATGGATTTGAAAATTAAATTGTCAGAACGAATGAGTTTTACGAAGACAAAGGACTTTTGATCGCTTGTGTCTCCTCTGCTGACACTTTCTTTGCATTTATTGCTGACTGCCTTCCCTGCTCTTAGTTGAGTGTAATACACACTTTTTCATGAATTAATTTTATCGGCGATTCATAAAATAAAACGCTGATACAGATAATTGGCAAATGCTGAATATTGGCCCCATTGATCGGCCAGGCCAATAATCTGTCGACCCCAAATAAAAACATGGACTTGCTGAACAAGACAATTGTGAAACGCTCCAAGTTGTCAAACTACAGGGTAGCTTTTAAACACGAATATTGGAAAAAATAGATCAAATACTACCAATCCTAAGAGACATATCCAGAAAAGTGAAGTTATTTTTTTGGGTGCACTGACTGATTCAGTCCCTCTGTCCTCCTGTGTAGCGTTCAGCAAGGAGCAGGAGAAGGAGAAGAACCTGGAGGAGGAGCGCAGCGCCCCACAGTCAGCCTTCCTCGGCCCCACGCTGTGGGACAAGACCCTGCCCTACGATGGAGACACCTTCCAGCTGGAGTACATGGACCTGGAAGAGTTCCTGTCTGAAAACGGCATCCCCTCCAGCCCCTCCCAGCACCACCACCACCAACTCAACCAGCACCAACCGCACGCTCCGCCGCACCAGCCGCACCAGCCGCCAATCATGTCCCAAGCCCCGCCCACATCCACACCCTCCGTGATGGACCTCAGCAACCATGCCTCCACCTCCGTACATACGAGCGTCGTCTCTCCGAACTGCCTGCACAGCAGCCCGGCAAGAGCAGGTAACACACACACATCTTTACACCCAGCGGCTCCTTAAAGGTTTTAACTGATTTTCGTGTTCCAGCCTCAGTTTAAGGTGATGTTTTTGCAAGTTTTACCCCCTTTAACTATAAATTGCATTAATACTTTACAAGCAGAGTTGGATTTGCAAACCATGCAACTGTGTGTTGGTGCAGATTAAGCAGGGTGTCATCAGCATAGCAGCAAAATGAAATTTTCAGGAAGAAAAATAACAGGACCCAAGGACAGACCTGATCAGAGAGTTTTTCTTGAATCCAAATCATCCAAACTGACACAAAAAGGACAATCAGTAAATAAGTGTAGGGTTTATGTGATATAACATGGACAAAACCCAATATGCCTGTTAAAATGTCCCAGAGTTTACAGATTTAAATTGCTTTTTTATTCAAACACCAGCCCAAAACCCAAAATATTCAGTATACTATCATACAAGTCTAAGAAAACCATTAAAACAAGGAAATTGGTTGAAAAAGTGCTTGAAAAGAACAATAATTCTACAACATCCTTTAAAAAGTATAATCATGATATTAGAATTAAAGATTTCATGACAGTTTCACTTTTACTTTTTTGAGATAATCTTCAAAAAAAATCTACTAATTTCTTGCAATTTGCAGTCTTTTAGAGTCTTAAAGTCAGTCCGTTTATTTTTTAGGTGTAGATTAAGCAGGGTGTCATCAGCATAGAGGCAAAATGAAATTTTCAGGGAGAAAAATAACAGGACCCCAAAATGGGCCCTTGAGGAACCTCACCAGAGATTCTTCCTAGAATGAGAAATCATCCAAATTGGCACAAAAAGGATAATTATGGAATAGGTATGTGATTTTATGTGATATGTGAAAGTATTTCTTTTATTTAACCACCAGTCCAAAACCCCAAAATATTCAGTATTCTGTTGTTCTTTTTTGTCAATAAACCTATCAGCAAATTTTGTAACTGGCTAATCTTTTCAAATTTAGTTCAACAGACCTCACAAAAATGAATGGAAACCAAAAGGTGTCTGAAACTGAAGGGCAAAAACAGCTAGATGTCTAAAGCTCTACATTTTGAATTTAATGAGCAAAAATATAACTTTATATGATCTGCAGGAACTAAAACAGTTTTCCTTTAAATGATCTCTTCTTTGAGCTGAGAAATCACCAGACTTGAAAAGCGAGGCGGTCAAACTGACATCAAGGCTGCATTTTATTCACTCAACACCTAAAGAAAGCTGCCAGAGAAGAGTTGTTACTTTGAACAACTCGTTTGCCTCGTTGTTAGCAGTCGTCACGGACTGAAAACAAAAGGGAAGACGATGAGTTGTAGCTGCAGTAGGAGGCAGAAGTCTTTGTCTTCCTGAGTGATTTGCAGTGATGGATGAGCAGAAAACAGGGAGTCAGGAGGCGTTCATGGCTGCAGGGGGGATTTGGTCTTTGTTTAGAAAAATCAATCGGCTAAATATCTCACTCGAGGAACGGTTTGATTTGCAGCTTAGGGAAGGAATCGGTAAAAATGAGTTCACATGAGTTCAGATTTAAGATGAAATTATTTCTGGACTCTTAGCTGTCGCTGGGAATCGATTGTTAAATAGCAGGACTCTCAGCAGGGCCGTAACTACGGCAACACCAAGGTCACGTCTGCTTGTCTGAACACCTGAGGGCTGTTCATATTCCACAAGTTTAAACTCAAGGGCCATTTACAGTTTACAGGCAACAGTTCTTGCATTAAATGTTAAACTTTCGTTGAGGTTTGGCCTTTTTTTCACAAACAATCGTTTTGCGGACCTGAAAACACAAACTTTTGTAATCGGGTTCCAGAGTGTAAACTTTTAAAAACGCCACCCTTTCTGTCGCCGTGTAAACTGGCAACGTGCGAATCCTGTGAGAACATCACGGCCGCACTTCACGCATGCAAGTTACGTTTCAGATAAATAGCCTAAATGCTTTTTAATTCAGCGTCCCTCAAAGTAACAGTTCCACTTCATCGTCCGTCCGGACGGAGGTCTCGGTTCTCGTGTGCGCTCACTCATGCACTGCAAACCTGAAATAATCTTGACTTTAGCTGGAGGAGCTGTGTGTGAAAAAGTCCTTAGTGCAAAGTCTGTGCACTGTCCCGTTCAGGTTATGTCAAAATAAAACAGGACCTTGTCGAGCAAGTGGCCGTATTGATAACATTTCTATCATGCAGCTCGTGGAAAACTGAAAGAGAAAGCAAACATCTGAGGGTGCAGAAGAACATTTACAGGAAAACTGCAACAAACATGAGAGAGACGAGAAGGTTTCTGTCAGTCGGGGCCAAAACAATATACAAATAACGATGTTGTTAGGATAGTTCCTAAGAAGGACTTTATTGAATTCATAAGAAATACGAAGTGTCATCTCAGTGCGCTCAGTCTGCAGGGACTGGTGAGACCAGTATCTTATGGTGACTTCTTGAGTCACGTTAGCAAAGTTTCAAAGACAAACAAACATTTCTGAGTCAGCCTGATTCTTATGTAACTTTATGACGTCATGCGGCCACTGTACGCTATTTTTAAACCACATGCCAGAGGTTTAGGTAAACAATACACCCAGAAGTTAAAACACCAGGAGCCAAATCCCATTTTAGCCAATTTCTGACCTTTTTATTTAAGTGAAGTTGCTCATTTTTAGACAATTCACATTTGAGATTTTGAGCTACTTATATTTAGTGAAAAAATGATTTTGTTGAGAAGTAAGGTTTTAAAAAATGCTGTTTTGCTATTGATATTGTTATTGATATTTTAACGATCCTTATTTTAGAAACTGTCACACAAAACCCCGTAAAAGTGAAGCAATCAGGCAACATTTAACTTTTAACTTTTGCTTCTTTTTTTTTTATCCTCAAAAAAAAAAATCAGAAATGTTGGCAAAAATATAAAGAAATCTTACTCCTTGAAGCCAATTTGTCCTCCAAATTTTGTGGAATAACTAACAAACAAAACCTGGTGGCAGTGTGACCGTCAGTCGTTATGACATCTACTCGTGTGGCATTTCCACATTGTTGTCAGGCTTTTCTTTGCACGCGATCCGACCGCCCTGCGCTCTAATCTTCAGTCTGTGGGCTCTTTCGCCACACGCAGAAAACACTCAAAGCAAAGAGAGCAAAGTTTAAATCCTCGACCTCTTCGTGGTCGCAGAAACGCTGCGTAAAAACGGGAAACAGTGCAAAGGTGAGATGAGCTCAGGTGTGATCTCAGATGGGGGGAAACTGTGAGTAGTAACGCGCTCTGCGCCGCTGCGAGGAAAACATGTTGGCCCCAGACGCCAGGAGTGAGAGAGGTGTCAGATTCAGCACCTCGACAGATGTCCTGGCCTCAGGGTGTGTGTGTGTGTGTGTGTGTGTGTGTGTGTGTGTGTTTGTGTGTTTGTGTGTGCACACACTCGTGTACCGACACGCGTGTGTGTGACGACGAAAACTTCAGTGTTAAGTCTTTTACTCACCTCGAGTTCCTCATGTTTATAGAGGAAGAAAACAAGCCTTCCTCTCACAGCGTGCAGAGACATGTGACCAGTGGTGTGTGTGTCTGTGTGTGCGTGTCTTTGCGTGTGGGTGTGCGTGTGCGTGTGTGTGTGTGTGCGTGCGTGCATGTCTCTGCATGAGATCAATGTTTTAAGAACATAGTGTTCTCTGAAGAAATAGGCCAGGGGGCGGCAACCCTCACATCAACACTCACCAAGTTTCCAACCCTGTGTTTACGCTCACATCAACTAATAACCCTGTGGCACACACACACACACACACACACACACACACACACACACACACACACACGTGGCTGAAGTGTGTGAGTCAGACAGGGATACTCCTCTTGGGTCAGAGCAGAGTTCATGTCTTGTGTTTCCGAAATCAGCTGCAGGAGTTCATTTGGTTTTTTGGAGCTGAGATATTCTTAAAGATCACTCCACTTGTTTTTGTTAAATATTCGTCTTTTCCCACAAAAAAGTTTGTGTCCTTCTTGAACTTTTCTGAAGAGCACAGTTGCACGTTCTTCAGAATCTATGATACTATGCAACTTTTTAAAAACGTACTGTTTTTTGACTTCTTTGTAAAAGTCCAGTTTGCAGAATTTAGGTTGATATGTTGTCAGAAATGGACTTTATTAAAAAGTCTTTTTTCTTTAGTGTATAATCACCTGGAAATAAGAATGGTTGTGTTTTCGTTACCTTCGAATGAACCGTTTATATCTGTATAGAGAGCAGATCCTCGTCTTCGGCGATCGCCATGTTCTGTCGCCATGTTTCTACAGTAGCCCAGAACGGACAAACCACAAACTAGTGACAGATAGAGACATTCACTTTTTGAATCGGCCGCCATCATTCTGCTGCACGCTGGTCAAACAGGAGAAGTTTCAGTTGGTTGCGATCTGTAGCCTCACCGCGGCGGCTAAATCTCACACTTGACCTTTGACAATTAAATTTGTTGTTAAGATCTTCATTTAAAATATGCAAAATAAAACAGGAAAACGAGCTAAAACATAAGCAAGAAAAACGCATCGGACATATTCAGGACACAAACGTCAAGTATTTGAATGATGAAACGATGAAACAACGTTCCGATGTTCGGATTTATGTTCAGCACATATTTCATTAGATACTGCAAAATTTCAAACTTTTTTTTCATCAAACTTGTAATATAAATAATAGTTGTGTAAGTGTAAGTAATTGGCCAAGTTTCATGATGATATTCACTTCGAGTGCCCCCTTAACCCTTTAAGACCTGGACAAATTGCAAGAGCAATTAAGCAATTGAGCAACTTAAGAAGAAATTACTCAAATATTAGCCTGTTAAAAGTATAAGATACCCAAACAAAACTAAACAAATTACCTTTAAAATATAAGAAAAAGTTATAAAGTGTACTTTAAAAGTATAAAAGTTGGCTATATATTAATATAAAAACTCCAATAATTCAGTAGGGATGTCGATCAAGCTTTGAAAGGGTTAAGGAAACATCCCAAATGAGGCATTAAAGTATCTGAAATGATTCAGACTTTCAGCGATCTTTACAAAGACTCTTAGGGACAGGTGTGTTGCACTATAAACTCACATTAACTAACATTAAGCTGTTCACTCTGGATACTTTATCTCATTTTACTGAGTAAAGTTGGGACTTTTCCACTGACTTTGGCTTCCCTGAAGGATTTAAAAAGTTCTCCCATCAGCGGTCACGGCCCCGTGCACAGCATCACACCGGAGCTTCAGCCCAGCGGAGGCCAGCAGTAATCTGCCGCTCTCATGTCTAAAAATAGCCGAGTAATCTATTGGCATAATCTGGCATATTTGTATTCCCACATGGTCCTGTGGCCGTCCGGCAGATAAGGAGGCAGGAACAACCAGGGTTACCCAGGGTTCAGCACGAAACGAAAAACAAACTGACGGACAGACATAGCGGAGGGACTGAAAACACACACACATCCTGCTTGGTCGGTGGAGAACTTCAAAAACTCCTTTATATGTTTTGTTTCCATGATGGAGACTCTTTTTTAAAAAATTGTATTATTTTTTATTGTTATCATTATTTGTTTGAAATGAAATAAACTCAAACTCAAGCTCACTTCTGACCTGTAAGACCTGGGTTTATATTGTCAGGGAAAAAGAGCTGAGCTCATGAAAAATCACTTTTTAATAACTAGAGTCATCCCATCAACCCAGGGAGCTTTCTTTTGGGGCTCTGAATAGGATTTAACAGTCCAAGTCCCCCAAATATGGAATCAAGTACTCCACAGATGCATTATATTTGCAGGATGGTGAATGGTGTGAATACTACGCGAGCTGCAAAGTTAAAGTGTATCTGCTACATAACAACATACAAATGTTATGTAAATGTGGTGTGCAGAGACATCTAATGCCAGCATTTAGTTATTTTTTCTAGTGATTGGATTGAACTGGAAATGAAAAATTAATGTGATGATTTTTTTCCAAATTTTTGTCCAGTCAACCCATGATTTGTAGGTCTGGTCTTGGGCAAAGTGAAGCATACATTTCTCTCTAAATCTGCTCCCTAAAATTTATTTAAACAACAACTGCACGACTGCAAGTTCTCATGAGAGGAGCGCTGATAACACTCGGTTACCTTTTTCCACTGAAATGAGTGCATGTATGCAGCGTTATAAACAGCTAATAACCTAAAAAAGGCAAAAGACTCCTTTTCCAGTAAACAAGTGTACCTTGATCACCTTTTTTAACTATTTAGTCACTTTCAATGTCAAAAAACATGCAAGAAAACACTTAGAAAGCAGCATGGAGGCCGGTGAAAATGTCACAGTGGTTATTTATTTGTATCTGTTACGTGTTCAGTTTCTCTTCAAAATCAATGCCAAATAATTTTAACAACAATGTTCGAGTACTATTTAGTCTGAAACAGACCAAATTTGTTGCTTCACTTTTATTTGTTTTATGGTAATAATGGTAATGATAGACGTATATTTTCAAACCTGCTCTAAACATAGAAATAAGAGACCAGCTGGGCTCTGTGGGAAACATAAGGAACCACGACTCAGTGGCTCACACTCATGTTACACACACACACACACACACACACACACACACACACACGTCAGGATGCCTGTCAGCGACACGTTTGAGGCAGCGAGGCACATCATCATGTGTCCTCATGGATCCATCATGCGCTGCCATCATGTGGAGGCACATGACGGCGGACTGGCTGCAGCTGCTCCTCGGGCAAAATCAGAGGAAGATCTGCGGTCGGTTTTAACATCACTAATGCTTTTACGCAGAACTGTGATTCCAGAAATCTGTCCTCAGATGAACCTAAAACAAACACAGGCTGAACTTTCTAACAGGCCCTTTTGAAACCTCTTTTCCATGATGCCTCAGGCTCAGGCCAAAATTAATTAAATGCCCAAATTCGATATTATAGTATTTCTCTGCAACTGCAAAGTCTATATGAATAGTTTTAGTATGAAACTGAGGGGTAACACAATAGCGGGGGTGCTTGTTTTTTTTTTGTTTTTTTTTTTAGATGTTATTATTTATTTTTTAAATTTTATTTTCAGGTAATTTTCTTGCACTTCTTTGTGCTTTTTTGGGTCATTTCATCCTAAATTGTTCATGGCCTTTTACCTATGTTTTTGAAAGACATCAAGCAGATTTACTCAGGGTTCCCACAGGATTAACTCGTTTATGATCAAGTGTTTGGAGCATCTATGTGTTTAAGCATGTAAACACCATATTCCATTCATGAGAAACCAGAATATGCTCAGACAAGAAAAAAAATCCAGTACACATTCAACACAGTTTGATTATCATTCTTTGTCCGAATTCTGCTCTTAATTTGGACACTTTTTCGGGTGGGTTAACACTGCACCTTCAGGCCTCATCATGATTATATTTTTTTTGCACAATGAGCACTTCAGTTTATTTTTCACTGCACGTGATGTTTGGCTGCTCACTATGTGCAGAGTACGCTCTGCACTCTGAGATTTTGGTGCAAACATTAACAGTATATATATTCCAATAGTGCGTCTAATGAATGTGTCCACAATCAGAAATATAAAAACATTTGTGGCAGCACATACTTTGATCGTGGCGGGCCTCCACAAATAAACAAATGTCTGGGAAATCCTGCATCCTGCAGCAACATGACTTGTTTGTTGTTCAAAGTGAGGACCAACCAAAGTGTCCTCATTCTGTAGAAATGTCCTCACTCTGTAGAGATGTCCTCACTCTGTAGAGATGTCCTCACTCTGTAGAGATGTCCTCACTCTGTAGAAATGTCCTCACTGAGGTCTAAAATCTTTCACTGGTCCTCACAAAGATAGGTATACAAGAGCAAACACACACACACACACACCTGCCCTGACCTCTGCAGGACCAGCTGGAGAGGAAAAACAAATAGTCTCTTCCAAGAAGTGTTTCTCAGGCTCAGAGAGACAAAGAGGGAGACGAGGGGGTGGGGGGCCTCCGAAAAGGTGCACAGCTCTTTCACTCAGGGTTAAAAATGTGACTTTCAAAGCCACATTTCTTTCTAAACTGTACTTGAAACTCCCTTGTGGGCATAATGTATATTGAAGTCCTTTTCTGTTCAAAAAAAATACCTAAAAATATGTGTTAAATTAAATTACGGAGGACAGAAATAAAAAAGTGATAACCATGATAACAAAATTGATTAAAAAAGATTATTTGATTAGTTAACTATAGGTTTTAATGTTCAAAGGCAAGAAAGCTACAGGTTTTATCAATATAAATCCATTTTAAGTGAGAGGAAACAATTTAAGTTTTGGACCAACATTGCAAGTTCACTGAAAATGTGAGTTTATAAATCAAAATTAAGATGAATTATTACTCACTTTATTATTATTTATGTTTAATTATTTTATCCTATTCTTATATTATGTGACTTACTACTTAATACAGATTTTTTTTTGTTTTTATTTGATTTATTTTTTGATTTACCGAAACTGTTTGCATCAATATTGCATCACATCAAATTCCAACAATCATAAATTGGATGTGACAATAGAACTTATAAGGGTCCACATTTTTTTGTTGTTGTTTTTGTTTTTTATGCAAGCATTATTTCCTGGATGAAGTTTTAAAAAATACAACAATAGTACTTAAAACAAAAGGGTTTTTCATGTATACTGCAGTTATTTTGGCTAATTTTTCCTTTTGTTTGTAATTGAGGAGCTTTAAACTAATTGAGACGTTTACAGAGTCTTAAGTTTTAAGTTGAAACCAGTTGGTGCATTTTTTCCTTCGTTTTCTGCTTCTGTAACCGTGTGTTAATTAAGACACCCACAGTCAGTGTTACATAACGGCTGTCTGTCTTCAGAAATGATGGAGAGAGAAAAAACTGCAGGAAACACACTGATGGCTGATTTCATTGTTTTAAATGTCATCAGTTTACTGCGAAAAGAGCAAAGGAAATGTCCTTTTCCCCATGACACATATTTGATCTCCTGGATTCATATTCACATGCTTCAGATTTTCACAAGGTTGATCCGCCCACGGGCTCACAGCGGAGGGGAGACAGTGAACGCATCATTAGGTCAGAGCTGAGGGCTCAATAAGGACATTAAAAGACTTCAAACTGCAACAGGAAACATTTATGTCACATTTTTTATGAAGAAATAGTTCCTGTCACCTGAAGCTGATTACAGTTATTGAAACCTGCTTTAAAAACACAGTTAATGGTTTAACTTCAGGTGTGTCGCCTCCTGCAGGCTGCAGCGCGTCACTGCAGCCTGCAGGACGCTCTGAGCATTTTAACAACCAGTAGAAATATATTATATATAATATAGAAATATATTAGATATTCCTTCAAAATATTAACTAAAATTGAAAGAATGAGATATGTCAAAATACTCCCTTTTCTCTTCTTGTGATTATTTAATAATGCTATTACTACTACTACTACTACTACTTCTCTTCTTGTGAATATTTAGTACTACTGTTACTAGTAATACTAATATTACTACTACTATGGTAGTACTTCATACTACTATTAAATAATAATTAATACATATAGCAGCACAGGTGCTTTTGGGCAGTTTTAACCAGTTTTATTAATTTATTTTTATTTATCTCTAACTGCTTGTGTCTAATTTCTTTCTTTCTTTTTGAGGCCAAATGTATGGAAGATCTTCTCTGCTCAAAAAAAAGAAAATACAAAAAATTGAAATGTATTAAAATGAATTACCAGGACTTAAATGAAATAACTTTGATGAAAAAAGACTTTGTCATCAAAACTATTTATTTCATTAGTTTAATTTCATTTCCTTTTATTTGTCACCTATTTCTTGAAGCAGATTGTATTTTATTTTTTTTTGCTTCCTGCTTACTACTTACTTGCTTTTTTCATTTGTTATTCAAGCATCCATCGCTTGTCAGGTTGTTTTTTGCCTTTTCAGATCTCTGTCTGGACTCACAGGAAGACTCTGAGTAAGATATGTCTGGTTATGATGTTCAACGTTTAAAGACTCGACTCTTCTTCCTCCAGGCCTCCCGAACTCCAGAAACACTCCCAGCCCCATCGACCCAGACTCCATCCAGGTTCCCATCGGGTACGAGCCCGACCCGGCCGACCTGGCTCTGTCCAGCGTGCCGGGCCAGGAGATGTTCGACCCGCGCAAACGCAAGTTCTCGGCCGAAGAGCTGAAACCGCAACCGATGATCAAGAAAGCTCGCAAGATCTTCATCCCAGAAGACCTGAAGGTAATTTGGAGCCGGTTCTGACAGGATCAAGGCTTTTTTTTTTTAATCATCTCTTTTGAATTTTATTTTACAGTCTCAAAAGCTTGAAATCATCTTGTTATGTAACAGCTGATTTCCTGTCTGTATTTTATAACCTTAACGTAAATTGAGAAATTCATGAGCTTTTTTTTTAACAAATTAGTTGCTTATTTTCAGGTAATTTCCTTGTAACTTTTTTTAATAATTCTTTTAAATTTTGGGGGCCATGTCTTGTTAAGCTTTTGTTTGAATGTCAGTTTTGAGAGTTTGATCTTATTGTTATTTTGAGCCTTCACACTGTAAAATTTAACCCTCGTAGGAACGTTTATGGGTGAGAATTTCATGTAAGAAAAAGCAGAAAGTGTCAGACTCTGAGGTGCAGAGCTGCAGCTCAGACAGACTGACAGACAACCATTAGTGCTGATTATTATCGATTCGGCTTAAACCTGCACGGCATGCTGGGAGAGAACTCGCCGTCCTTAGTTCTGCCCTCTGATTGGTCCTGCTGCAGTGAGGGGGGCGTGTCCTCCTGGTTAAGAGGCTTATATGAGTCTGAAAGAGACAGCAGTGAGTTTCGTGATCCCTCCTCGCGCTCCTCTGTCTCCTCCGCTGAGAGGTCAGGCTCAGAGGATTTAGCTTTTAATTTGTTGCAATAAAAAAGTGTGTGTGTGTGTGTGTGTGTGTGTGTGTGTGTGTGTGTGTGTGTGTGTGTGTGTGTGTGTGTGTGGCTGTGGTCCAGTGATGGCTGACTGGGAGCAGCAGTTGCAATACAAAGGAGGAAAGATTGAAACAAAATATACCATAAAACTTCAAATAAGAGCCGAGTCCGTTTTACTTGCACAGTGTGGCGACACATTACGCCTCGCTGCCTCATGTTGTTTAAAGTCTAAACACAAAGTTAAACTATCTAATGATCTAGTATCTACTTACTATTTTAAAGTTTGATAAATAATAGATAGAAGTAATAATAATAGTACACAAGTAAAGATAGTAAATAATAAATGTTATCTCTAATGTGTGAACAGTTCAGTTTTCATAAAAGACAAAACTAACGTGGAACATTTCAAAACTAAAAAAATATTCCTCTTTTATGTTTGTCTTCTTTGAAGTGTCCGTCTCATCTCTCCTCCTTTGTGTCCTTTGAGCAGGATGACAAATACTGGGCCAGGCGCAGGAAGAACAACTTGGCGGCCAAGCGGTCCCGGGACGCCAGGCGGCTCAAGGAGAACCAGATCGCCATCCGAGCCGGTTTCCTGGAGAAGGAGAACTCGGCGCTGAGGCAGGAGGTGGCCGAGCTGAGGAAAGAGCTGGGACGCACCAAGAACATCCTGGCCAAGTACGAGGCGCAGCACGGCCCGCTGTGAGGACACACACACACACACACACACACACACACGCACGTTTATACATTTAAATATTAAAACATGTACACAGCAACACTCACTCTGAGAATCTTGCCTCCTCCTGATCCACCAGCGACCCTCCTCTCACTCCTCCTCCACAATCACTCCTGACGGCTCCACTCACGGCAGCTCAACGTGCACAAAAACGTACTTTTCATCCTCTCTGAGCTGACTTTGACAAGCTGGCGGAGGTTTTTCTGTCGACCAATCAGAGCAAAATCCAGTAATATGAGTGCAAAGTAAAAAGATCCGTCCTGTTATTCTGTCTTTCTGTAAAAACACAAATCTATAGTGCAGTTTTTAATCAAACCAACACGAGGACAGCCAGGAGTGTTATTTTAAAAAAATATGGAATAAAATAAATAAAAAAACATCTTTATAATGTCCTCCGCTCCCCAGCTAACACTTGTCATCTGTTTCCATGGTAACAGTAACCCAGCAGATGCTTAAAGCTGCTCCTGAGCGACGGCCGTGAGTCGAGCCCATTATTCAGGTTTATTAAACACACACACACACACACACGTCTCTCTGTGAATCCTCCTCACGGACTCCTCTTTGTGTCACAAACACAAAACTGCCGCCCCACCTGACGTCTGACCTCTGACCCCTCCTCCTCCTTCAGTGTAAAATAACGGCACTTTAGAGCTACCGACGCCTCGCTCTCCACCGACCCCACTCACAGACTCCGCCCCTCCCCTTCAGGTGTTCAGGTGCTCCCACAATGCACCTGTTCACATGTACATACCTGCCTTTGTTCTGCTCCTGATGACTCTGTATATGAATGTGGTCCGCCTCTTGCCGCTCTGCTATTGGTCAATCAGCATCTGTTTTGATTTTGGTCAGACGCCTTTTTTGGGCCCCAAAGCAGTTTTTTTATGGATATTTTTGGAAAGTGCAAAGAAACTTTAAGATGCACTCACTGATTTTGATATAGTGTCCCAAAATGCCATAAGAAATCTTATTTTTTATACGCCCCAAATTTATTATAACCCAAATTTTTCCCCAAAAATGTATTTCTTACAATCAAAAGTGCTGTAACAACATCAGGGAGTGTATCTTTAAATACTTTAATTATGACACAAACAGTTCAGAGACAAACCCAAAGAGAGTTGATGTTTTTTGTTTTCGGGGCCCCTGGTGGCCCTCAGCAGCCGCGGTGATCTGAATGATGCCATAACGCACCGGCAGTGTCTGAGGTGGAGTCAGACTGCAGCTCTCGTGATAAACGTGACATTTTCCCTTCAGTTCAATATCTTCAGTGTTTGTAGATTGATCTTATCGACACGTTTCTCCGTGTGTCTCTTTGTGTCGGAGACGAGCGTCTTGAATCTTTGTGAAATTTCAAAGTCCTGAGTTTGATGTGATGCACACGCTGTAGAAATCTCTGCACCGCCGCCTCGCTGCCTGAGAGATACTGATGTGGCTTCTAAACACTTATAATTTAAAATTTAAAAGATTAACTTCAGATCATTTTCAAAGAGAATTCAAAATGACAAAGAACATCTGACAATTATTTATTCTTTTGTGCAAACAAGATATGACCTTGAGCAGCTTTAGTAATATCTTAGCTGAAGAAGATGAATTCTTTATGCAATATCAAGCATGCAAATAATTTTTTTTTTGCAGGGACAACTTAACGGTTTCTTCTCCTAAAATAATTGTGGAACACATTTTGATAAACTTTGTTATTTTGGGGGCAAAAAAAATACTACTTTGCAAGCTGCAGTTAGTATCTTTTGTGTAAGATAAGAACTTGTGTGCAAACAGCATTTCTTGAATTTCTTGAAAAATCATTTCTGCAGGTAAGATATTTTGTGTGAATAAGACAGTATCGTCTGTAAACAAGTTGAGCCCCAAAATTATTTTTCTGTGCAATCAAGTAAATAATTTGTGCTTGTGGAATAATATCTTGTGCAAACAGGATAACACCTTTTTTATTTGGCATGAACAAGATAAATGAAAATGTATGAAAAACTTAATAATTTTGTTGGTGCAGGATGATAAATTGTGTGCTGAAGAAAGTAAACAAAATACGATCTTGTGCACTCAATTTAATATCTTTAATATGCAGGATAAGAGCTCTTTCTTGCACACTCAGCGTCTCTTTAATGGATTTTGTATTTTTATCATCATAGAATAGAGGATGAGGAAGGCGTGTGCGGAGATTTCTACGGTGCAGAGCTGATGGGCCGAAATCTGAAGCTCACAGCTCATATCATAAAACCTGTATGGCAGCGTATTAAGTGTAAAACACAGACAGAGCTCATGAATGTCACCACCTGGTGTTATTTAACCCCTTGAGACCTGAGCTGATTGGCTTGATTTCTTCCTTAACTTCACAAGAATTTACCCAAAAAGCAACTTCACAAGAAATTACGAAAAGCCTTAAGACTGGATTTATTTTAAAATATATATATATTTACAGTATATATATAGAGAGAGATATAGATATTAAATATATAATTTTCATTGTTAAAAAGTGTCTTTCTGAATGTTTTTCCAAAAATAATTTTCTTATAATTTTCTCTCTCCTATTATTTATTTATTTTTTTTTCATTTTATTTCATTTTTTTACTCATTTTCAGGTCATTTTCAAGTCACCTTTTTTCCCAGTTTCCTGCAATTTGCTGATTATCTCTTGCCTGTTTCCCAAGTGTTTGAGAGAAATCAAACCAGTTTGCTCGGGTTTTAAAGGTTCAAATGCTTGTGAAAGGTGCCTGAATGTCGCACAACAAAGCTGATGTCAATCCAGGTTTTTAAAGGGTTAACAAATAAATCTGAGACACTTTGTGTGAAGGACAAAATAACGTTTCCTACTGTTCATTTCCTCATTAGAAGAAACGTATCTGTCGGATGATAATGTGAAAGAAAAACACAATTTGTCACAACCTGGGTCTTTTTTTATGGTCAAAAAAGCAAAAAAAAAAAAAGATCCAGATATCAAACAGAAAAATGATTCATTTGATTTCTGTCCTGAAAAAACAAACACTTTGTACTTTTGTTTTGAATTCTCTGAAAAGGTTTTTTATGAGCTCAGACGTTTGTTTAAATGTTTCTGAAACGTCACAGAAACATTTTAAAGACTCACTGATGTTTGACAGGGTTTTACTTTTAATTTTTTATTTTTAATTCATATAGAAACCAAACGTGTGCAATAGATGGTTCTCTACGGCTTTGGCATGAACTTTATTTTTCCTCCGTCGTATTTTCCGAAGTGTAGCTCAGCGACGAGTACGCCCCCCGGTGGCCGAGTGAGACATGAATGTATATTTGAAACGTTGGGTGAGTGTTGTCGTCTTCTACTGTGGATTCACTTTAGTACTCTTTACTACAGACCAAAAGATTACAGTATATAAAGGATATATTGATATATATTAAAGGTTTTAATGTTTATACAGAGATATTGTTTTTTTTGTACAGTCTGTTTTTCCTACATAGATATTTCCTGTGTATTTTGGGAAAGGGTTACATGAATATAAGCAGTATATATTACACATATAAATATATTCAGAAATATTACCAAAACAGCGTGCCCGACCAGTGTGGGCGATGCATGGGCATTACAGAAACCCTCTTTCCCCCCGGCGTAGTTGAAATACCTCAAACCCTCCGTCACACCTGTGCAGGTGCTACAGCAGCTGACTCAGCTGGTGGCTTGTTTTTGCACCAGGTGCGCCGACACGGTCTCCTCCATATATATATAAATATATATATATAAATATGAATATGCTTACGTATGTATAGTTTCATTTGGCCCAGAGGAATGTATTCACCCAACCTGAAGCACTTATTTTTATTTCTCTTGCTCCGTTTGTTTGCTGTGATTTATCTCTCTGCTCCGCTCTCTTCTGTTCGGTCAAAGATATTTTTTCCTATATTTGTCCTTGATTATGTTTCTCATGATCAAAATAATAATGAATAAATAAAGGTTCAAATCCAGTCTGCGTGTCAGTTTGGTTCTTGTGTGAGTTTAATCCAGATTACAATCTTGACTTTTTTTTTCTTTTTTTTGTATATAAATCTGAATTTCTTGTAATTTTATTAAGATTATTTATTTATTTATAATGTCTAAAAATGCAAATTAAGCATTATCTAATTAAATATGTGCTTTTGCACGCATTTCAAAAATGAAAAAGTGGACATTGCAAAATAAGTTAATAAAAAGAATCTTGTTTTACTTTGTTGACATCTTGGAGTCAAAGGTTTTTACAGATTGACGTTTGGATATCTCTTTTTATCACTAAATAAATCAGAAAAAATCAAGTCCAGTTGCAGACTTCTGTTGCATATTATTTTATCTCGCTCCTTATTTAACTTTTTTTCCAAAATGAATGAATTAGCTCAGGTTTCAAAGAGTTAATTCACTGTTTTGAAAGTCAAGTTAATGTTTTTTAGGCTCTGAGACTTTGCAGTCTGTGTCGTTCCTCTTCTGTCCACCAGATGTCCTCAGAGTGTCTGATTGTGTTTCAGTCTGCACACCTGTCCCTCGTCCCCTCACTGGACACACCTGAGACTCGATGTCTCATCACACTCTCAGGGGTTAAAGCAGACACTCCTCTTCTGTCCTCTCCTCCTCAACACTGATTCTGTCTCTGTGTCTTAAAGTCTGTCCTCTGTCAAATTTGTTGTCCCATGCAGCAGACATTTAACAAATCAACACAGGTTTAGTGTCTGTGAGGGAGATTCCTGTATATGAAACACTTCTGCAAAACCTGAACTGAGAATCAAGACTGTTTTCTTCTCCTTTAACCCTTTGAAACCTGACTAAAATGGCTCAACACGGGAAGAGGGTGACAAACAACGAAAGAAGAAATGATGCAAAAATTAAGCAGAAATTATTACAAGTACAAGAAAATTACCAAAAAACACTAGTTAAAAAACTAAAAACAATTTCAATAATAATGAAGCAAATGACCCTGAAAAATGCCTAAAAGTTAGAAATTCCTGTCTATGTCTTTCCTCTTCTGTCCACCAGATGTCCTCAGAGTATCTGATTGTGTTTCAGTCTGCACACCTGTCCCTCGTCCCCTCACTGAACACACCTGAGCCTCGTTTTGTCCTCACTCACAGGACAGAGGAGACACCTGTCTCTGTTTCCAGGGTGCGTCTGGACAGTTTTAGAGGACTCCAGCCGATTACTGCAGAGACAAAAACCTGAACCCGCAGCAGACAGAGTATCACTGGTAGTATGATTTCAACATTCAGTAATAATACTTCATCTTCAGCAGAGATTAAAGTGAGGAAGCTGAGGAGCAAAACGTGAGACAGAGTAATGTCAGATTTCCAAAAATGCAGAGTGATGTAACTCCAAACAAGGTCCACTAGGTGGCAGCACCCCCCTAAAAATCACTCATGTTTATTTAAAACAGGAAATGTCTCAAAGGCTCAATTTGGAAAATAAAAGCTCTTTATTTCCTCTTTTTATCGAAGTAAAAGTTGGAGTGTTCAGAGCCTTTACGTCAGTAAAAGTACTAATAAGCCTGCCACATCATAAAAATACCTCCTTTGGCTGAAGTGTAAGTAAGTATAAGTATACGTCTAAGTATTGCACTCAAACTCCTACATATGGCCTGCTATTGTCAGATGTAACATGTACATGATGCATCAAACATAAAAGAACTTACTGTGCAAAGAAAAGCTTATTAGTTAGTATTTTATTTTATTTTTATTATTCTATTATACTTTATCATTTGTTATTTCATTTTATTTTATTTTATTTACAAGCTTATATACATTTTTGAAACATGAAACCTCAAGTAAAATAATCTGTTGTTGCAGGAAGCTTATTTTAGTTTCTAGTTTAAATCATCTTGCTTAAGCTGGAGTTTAAACTTTGGGATGCTCAAAGAAAGTCTCTGTTCATGATGACATCCAACTCTGCAGCTATCATGCATGAATTCAGGATCCAAATTCTGCAAAAAGGAAAAATTAAAAACTGAAAGATTGGCAATTTATATTTATATTTTTAAACAGCACTTAAACAGTGTTTTTTTATTTTATTTTATTTTATTTTATTTTTATTGACCAAAAAGCGAAAGCTGTGAGTAATTGAGGACAGACTGAGAAAAGCGATCACAGTTCACTGAAATGGAATAAAATAGAATTTCTGATTAACGATTATTAATTCAATTAATTTAAGGATATTAAAAAATGAAAATGTAAGTCAAAACATGATATTTTTCTCACTATAACCAAGTGTTTTTGTGCCCAAACAATCACATGTTTCAGTGTCTTTGCTGCATAAATGTGAGGTTTCTGTGGTTTGCAGAAACAACATTTGCTTTCTTTGTCTGAAGAAGTGAGATGAAAACTGAACACGTGAAAGAACGTGTTCTGTCTCCACATTTCTGACCAGATTAAATCCCAGCGAGTGCACAACATGTACGGCTCTTTTGATTCCCGCTGTCTCATATTTGACCCTCTGCGGCACCCCGCTGAGTTGGAATTGCCGTTATGTAATACCATTTTCTCAAAGTGAAAGGGAGCAGATTAGGATATTCTGCTAATCCCACCGCTTCCCAGCGTCACACGGTGACAGCAGAGGAGTTTTTAGTGCCGCTTTAAAATCTGGGTGGACACGTAATGTATCAGCGTGACAGCGTGGACGTGTTTGATGTGTTTTTCTCTTGCAGTTTCTCAGTTACTGCAGATTTGTTTTTTGCGGCACCAGCCTTAAAATGTTTAACTTTTTCGTTATATGTTTCCTTTTTTAATAACTCAAGATTGTACACAACAGTTCAGTTTCTTTTTTTATTCATAGATTTGCACATTAGTTTCTGTTTACATCAGTTAAATAAAATCTTAATGCACCTTTTAAAAGTTCTGGTCACATCGTTGTCTTTGCACAATAACAGATTTAATGGATAAAACATTATTAAACATTGCCTCATCCCATAAAATAAAGATAAATATAACTAGCTCCCATTTCTCTCTGTGACATGAGTGGAATGAAATTTTAGCAAACATTCATTCGAGTAATGAAATCCACTCGATTTTGATATTATAAACCGTGAAATGAACACACAGCATGAGCAGCAACATGCAGAGACATAAAAAAAAATCAGTACGACTCCTTCAGAGGTGAAAACAACAGACCAGACAAAAACCCCAAAAGAGACCCGCAGACATCAATATGAAGAATTATTGAATGAAACCTCCAATAACTGATAAATCGATATAGATCTGTCTCTGTAGATCTATAGATGTGAAAAATCAGTTATGTGTCTATGTTCAAAATGTGCTGCATCAGGTGTATCGAATTTTAGACAAAACTGAAATTTTAACTCCCTGGGTTTCTTTTTTGTTAGAGATGTACAAAAAGTAACATTTTTTCAAACACTTTTTGCTTTCTGCAGTAGTTGTACATGTTAATATGTTATTGTTGTGGTCACTGCAGACATTATACCTGCAGGTTAACGTTACATAATCCTGACGACTAATCACTCGGACCTCAGCGAAGAACACACTAAAGGCAGGTTTTTAGCCCTCCAATTGTGCGTATTGAAATTGGAAATACATATACACTTAATGAAAAGACGTCAAAAAATTAGCGCCAAAAAGGAAAAATTTACACTGGCATGAGGTGGTATTTCAGGCAATTCAAAAGAGCCACATTTCACAAAACTTCAGTGGAAACCCTTTTTAGTCAAGAGCTGTTATTGCATCACATAAGTTTATAACCCACAATTCCTCTGTGAAATCGTGGACTACATCTCCCAGAAATCCCTCATACGTGGCCGCTCCCACGTATAAGGGGCTCGCCTTTCCATCACGGCTCCATAACACGCCTACGTGGCCTTGGATAGGAAATAATGACGGATAGTTTGGTGGCTGCAATAGAAATAAAGCTGCTAATGTTTCGAACATCCATCGCCATGGTTACTGGGATGTTATCACCAGAGGAGATGCTACAGACAGTGGAAACACAGTCAACTCCTCATTGTGTTTTTATCAACATTTCAAAAATATCGTTTAAGTTTTTCTTGTAAACATCAATTTTGTTGTTTTGCTTGTTTTTTTTGTCACCTTTGTCCTTGCAATTTATTAATTGCCTTTTCCCATATGTTTTTCAAAACCTTTCTGCTCGGGTTTCAATACTTGTGAAGAGCGTCTGAATGCAGCACAAGAAAACACTGATGTCCGTCTAGGTTTCAAAGCATTAACTTTGTCGCATATACAGTTTGCAACCCCAACAAAACATTCATTTTTTGCATCATTTATGCACAAAATTTGTTCAAACTCAGATTCGTGTAAGCGGACAAGAATTTTTCAGAATTACCAACATCAGACTTCAAGAAACCTGGAAGCTGACCTTCACTGAGCCGTTGGTAGATGATCTGTGGGTGTCTCTTTTTAGGTTTTTTTATTCAAGCACACAATTTATTTTATAAAAAAGTTTAATTGTGTTAAAGTCATTATTGTTTGTTGCGCTGCGTTTAGACGCCTTTCACAAGCGTCTAAACCTCTGAAACCTGAGAAAACTAGTTTCAATTATTTTTTTAAAACTTTGGAAAAAAAGGCAGTGAGCAACTTGGAAAGAAATATCCTGCAAATTGAATAAAAGGTATAAAGTGATAAGAAAATCAACAAGAAAATGTTGTTATAGATGTAAATATTTGTTTCTTTATTCGTTTTTTTTTTCCTTTTCTTTTTTTTGCACTTTCTTAAGGTCATTTTTGTGTTAATTTTTGTTTTTTACATTTATCTTTTGTTCTTGTTTTCAGGTAAATTTCTTGCTAAATAGGTTTCAAAGGGTTAACTGGCAGGTGCTCGTATCAGACGTCCCTGATGTTCAGAGAGCCGCTCTGTCCGCAGGACTCTGGATTACTGGAGTCACAGACAGACAGATGGGGTTTGCACGTCCAGGTTTCGGTCAGGTCCCGGGCGTTGCGTGCTGCGGTGGCGAGCACGGTCTCTGAGCCTCATGTAGGCTTCAGATGAGCCGTCGGGTCAGGCCTGAACACGACCAAATCTCAGCCTGTTGACAACCTGAAGCTTACGTAACCCTCCAGCGGACAAAAAAACAGCACAGGGCAAAAACAAATACATAATACATGCTCCTAATACTCTGCGGCGGTCACCATATAATCCACAAACATGGAATATGGAGGGGGGTGGATAATTGTGCAATTCATATTATGGATGGGAGGCCGCCATTGGTGGGCTGCTCAGCTGGCTGTGTGCTGGGTTTTTTTTTTTTATGTAAGAGGATTTGTTGCAGTGAGGGCCTCTATGGCACGAGTCCTCCAAAGACTCGGGGGTTGGATCATCTGTCACAGGGTGCCACCGCCAATGGGCAAAAGGGGATGGCCTGACGTGGGAGACGAGAGTCTTTTTGGTCGAGGAGGATTTGGCCGTTTCAGGAAGGAAGACGGATTAAGCCAGTTTGCCATTTTTTGTGCTCAGTACAAATAAATCTGACATTTAGAATCAGTCACAAAAAGACAGCGTATCCGTTCTGTGCGGAGAAATTTCTTGTATAAAAAAATACTTTAAAACACATCTTGGGGAGATTTTGTCATTTTCCCTAAATCCCAAAATTTCCTGCTGTTTACACCATTCAGAGAGTAAGATGCCTCTATATGAGGAACGTATATGAATGACACTGAATAAAATGTGAACATAGCAGAGAGCAGAGCAGAGCCGCTGTCAGCGAAACTTCACTGATTATTGCAGAAGATAGAAGTTTAATTTCCACAAAAACAACCAAAAATGCTGTTGTGTTCATACCAGGTCAGGGGTTGGCGGTGTAACATTGTAATGACAACAGCCATTGACATGCGCATTGCCAATTTACATGGCAACAAGAAGCAGTGGTGTTTTCAAAAAAATACACACTGGAACCCGATTTCAAAAGTTTGCATTTTCAGACCCCCAAAATGCTGTTGTCATGTGAACTGAAAGCCAAACCACCAACAAAAGTTCAACTTTTCATGCAAGAACCATGTAAACAGCCCCTTAGACACACCGGATCTGCACCATTAGCACACCGGCGTACACCTGAGGTACGCCAAGTGGGCGGAGGCTGCACACCATTTGACGGTTATCAGAATCTGCAGATATGACGGATCTGCTGCTAAAATTCACCAAGACCACACGGCCCTTACAAACACGAACAAATCGAAGGAGACAGAGAAATGATGATGTCATTCAGGTATACACAAAAAGAGACTGTGAACATTTTTGTCCATGCAGGCAACTAAGAAAGCTAAAGTGATTTTTGTACTGTCGGCTGACATCGTTGTTTGTTTTGTCAGCTGACAGTCACGTGGTCCCTGATTACAGTCCATGGAAACAGCTTTAACAGCCCTCACCGTTACATGATAATCGGTGCACCATCACACAGAAATGTAACAGCTCTAAGTGTTTCTGCAGGTAACGAGCAGGTCCTGATGTAGCAGAGTCAAAGTCCAAATGTGTCCGATGTCCCAGCAGATAGATAAACCTCAGTGAACTGGTTGAAGTCAGACTTGTTGTCTCGTGTCTTGTAAGCTCATCTGATGCAGGACATGCAGATAAACCAGTCAGTGTAAGAAGTTTTGGTTCTTCGTGGCCCCTTGATGGGATGTGGTCGACACCCTCCGAAGGTTCGGACTGAACAGGCAGACTGGTGCTGCAGGTGGATGGATGCTGATGGCAGGAATTTAAGAGACTTATGGGAGTTGTATCAGCAGGTTGTCTGAGTTCCTAGAAAAACAAGAAAACGTGCAAATAACTACAAATTCCCATCACTTAGTTTTCATAATGGCTGACTTCCAAAATTCATCCTCGACTATAAAAACTACAATTGAACCACAGTTTCCAAAGTAAGGAACAATCTTGAAAAACTGAACGACATGGATCTTAAGCTTCAGAAAAGGACCTTCGGATGAGATTGATTTTGTCCAACAAAATCTTCTTTAAAAAATATAGAAAGAGGGCAATAAGGAACTTAACAAGTAATGGCCAAAAATGAACAAGAAATTCATAAAAAGTTACAGGGAAAAATCCTAAAAATGAGGGGAAAAAAACAAGTAAAATTTAATAATAATAATAATAATAATAATAATAATAATAATAATAATAATAATAATAATAATAATAGTAATAATAATAATAGTAATGATAAAATAGAAGAAAAGGACCTTTTTTTGCTTTTTTTTTTTAAAAAAATACTTGTATTGCTTAAGCATAGCTTAAAGAAAGGCAATGTCAATCATTTGGTTTTCTATCAGTCAGTGCAATGGGTTAGTCCAGGCTGAAAAATCTCAACAACTATTTGATGGATTGAAATGAAATTTGAATCCTAGTGACTTCTGTGATTCTCTGACTCTGACTCTGACTTTGATTAGCCCCATACCTCATTTTTTTGACCAAATAATGATAAATAATAATAATAATAATAATCAGCCTCATTTACCCTGTGATGATCTACAGATGATAAAGAGATGATGTGTCTGAGCTGGAGGATTTCCCTCCAAACAAACATTGTTTCTCTGTCTTTTAACACCAGCCAACAAATCTCTGTTAACGCCAACATCTGCTGCCCGCCGCATGAGAATTTAACCCTTGTCAGAGGCCACTGAAGGGTTAGTCCCACTGTCCAGCATACGTCAAAGGGATGAGTGACGAGTGTACATCTGTCCATCCATTCATTATTTTCCTGTCCACTGAGGGTTTATGTTGTCAGCCCAGTTCATCTCTGTGATGCAGAGATGAGGCGGGAGGAGGGGGAGGATTTACAGGCTGGATTCAGACCCTCATGCAGCAGGACGAAGGGCTTAGAGTCTGGGACCTCAGGGTCTGAAGTTTGGGGGGAGGGGAGACCACAGACGGACGGTTTGGTGCTGATGACAGCTTCATAACTGCTGTGAGTGAGGTCTAAAGACCAATCATGACAGTGTGTTTAACCAGCAACTAGCAACTCAAAGAAAAAAACACCCAAAAATGACCAAGAAATTAGTAAAAAGATACAAAAAATACCTGAAAATTACCAGACTGAAAGAAAAGATAATGTGATGATAATTTTGTAACGTAGAACATAAATGTAGTTTCCTTCATGTAACAAGCCAAATGTCATGTTTGCTTTTGCAGCTATAAACACAGCTGTTCTGCAACACACTGAAAAAACATTTTGCAAGAAGATAATTACTCTGACAGAAGTGGGAACGTTATGTTTCAAACATGGTTTGAACATTTCTGATAAATCATTTTAAACCTCTGTGGGACGTTTTTGTAAAACTGTCTGCATGCAGCTTTACGTCGATGACCTGCCCACCAGGAGTCCGGACACTGTGATCACATGATGTAGATGTTTCCTCACTGAAACAACTCCTGGAAACTTCCACTCTTACGGCTCAAGTGGAACAAATAATCTCACTGTTGGTTAAACCAGCTGAAAATGATTCATGATTACAGACTTTTACCTCACCTGAGAAAGAAAAGCAATAATAGTGGACATCAACTCAAGTAAATAAAATTTCCACCCAAACAACCCTAAAGATCAAAGACTCAAACCTAATTAAATATAACTGATGTTCTGGCACTGGTTCAAAACATTCAAAAATATACTCCAGATTTTTGCAGCAGCTCCAGTTGAGTTTGATATCCAAAAATATCCAAACTATCAGTAGAAAATCCTGAAAACATAAAGCACAAGGACTTCTTCTTCTGCAGGAGCTGGTAAACACCATGAACAGACTGCAAAAGCGGATGAAAAAGTCTGCAAACATTAAAAGGCATTATACTTTATGTTTGATGTCAATAGATCAGCAACAAAACTGCAGCCTGAAATTAATTAATCAGCTTTTCATTTTTTGTTAATCTGATTATAACAGAATGAACCATTCGGCTGCTCGGTGTCGCGGTGATTCGTACTCAGACACATATCAGTATTAATTGATTTCCATGCATTTACTAATGCACGATGGATTATAGTTGGAACATAAACAACACTGGCACGACATGTTCTGTATGTTATGGGATGAACAGATGCCCTCGATGCACAATGAACAGTAACATCTGAACATACACAGATGTTTGCATGCAGGAAGATTTAACAGATCTGGTTTATTTTACAGAAATACAAATCTCTGTGGTTGTAGGTTCAAATTATTAATATACTTTGAGTTTTAATGACAGTTTTCATGCCATAAAAGTTTCCCCTTATTGGTAGTTCTGTTCTTGCTGGAGTCCCCATAATGTCAGTGTGTTTTCCACCACGAGTCCCCACAATGTCTGTTTTAGTCCCCACAATGCCATTGTGGTGCCACTTTATGTTTTTATTGGTGAGACGATCAGTTGATTAACTGAGAAGTTACTTGAGAAAAATCAAAAGGCAACAGTTTTAATAACTGATTTGTCATTTAATTAACTATTTAATATAAATATTTGTTTTTCTCATGTAGATGGTTCAATGAGTTGTTATGTTTCCAGTTTGTAACCTTTTATTCTTATACTCTGTTTATTGACTTGCAGGCACATGCAAAGCGTAGCCTGCATCACCAACTTCTGTTGGTCTTGGTCTCAAGACTGGTCTCCACTTTCAGAGCGTCCAGGTCTCGTCTCAGAATCAAACATATTTTGACTTGGTCTTGTCTTGGTCTCGAGACGAGACCAATAGAGACTACAACAGATGAATTTGTTAACATAATTACTGTGGTTGGATGTAAAACTTAATTTTTCAAATCCAGAAATCTAACCAATCGTGCAATTCATTCATAGTTTGTTTTTTTGGTCACTGATAATGGCTGATACGCATCATAGAAATAAATAGATAGTCTTGGTCTTGTCTTGGTCTTGGTCTTGGTCTTGGTCTCGGTCTTTGTTTCGGTTCAGTTCAAGGTTCATTTATTGTCATTTGTACATCTTGACATGTGGAAGAATGAAACTCGTAACTCAGGTCCAGCAGCGTGCGATAAAGTGACAGATTACTAATTAAATTAACTAAATAAATAAAATAAGAAATAACCTAATACCTGAGATTATTTCTAATAACTTAATAGGCCTAAATTAAGAGGGAGAGAGACACATATTAAAACATGAAAAAACAGAGCAGCATGTTGAAATGGTACGGTCATTACATCAACATTTTCACTAAATAACTGCGAAAAAACCCTGAAAAACGCTGAGATGCTGAATGACTGTTGATAAAACGTACAATCACGATGTCCCGTTAGGGTTAAAAATGGTTTGGTTTGTCTGATGTTGGTTTTGTTGACAGGTTATCAAAGATTTTGGGTCGACCTTTGGGCTGCTTACCTCCTGCTGGTCTACTCAGCAGCTCTTCATCCAGGGAAAAGTTAAAAAAACCTAAAAAAGAAAAACATACAAAGTGACACAGCAGCACTTCATGGTCGTCCCTCTTCCTCCTCCTCCTCCTCCTCCTCCTCTTCCTCACACCAGAGTACTCCTCTTCTCCCGCTCTCTCTCCCTCTCTCTGTCCCGCTCCCTCTCTCCTCTGTCCCGGCTCAGGTCTGGCGTGGGCAGCTCCCCGTGGCCGGCCGTGTTGTTGGGCTCGTAGCGGGACGAGGCGGGAGAGTTCTGCATGACCACCAGGCGTATTGGTGACTGGCTGGGCGGCGCCGGCGTGTTGTCGGGGGCGTACTCCTTGGTGGGGTCTTTGCCCCGGCAGTCGTACAGGATGCAGGAGATGAGGAAGACCAGGAGCAGGATGACATAGCTGGCGACCAGGATGATGAGGTTGAGGGTGACGGGGTCAATCTCCAGGTAGAATTCCATGAAACCCATGGTGCCGCTTCATATCGCGCCCCGGATCCGGAGGAGGGAAATCAACAGAATATGCAGAAGAGAAGAAGAAAAAGAAGACTCAGATGGCGGCTGCGGGACGGACAGCTGGCACGAGAGACAGCAAAAGACAGGCGAGGACGGCGTCAGAGAGATGAAATGAGCGGATCAGCCGAGAGAGAGAGAGGCAGCGACAGCAGGCCAGAGTGGATGTGAAGCTCTGTGCTTTTAATCTGCTCCTCCAACCTTGAATTTCAGCAGCCAATGATTAAAGCTGCTCAGTTTTAATAACTTAAGCCACCATTTTGATTTTCCCAGCAGCCCAGTGACAAAATCGGCAAAATGGAGGAAGGTGCCCCGAACGCACACCTGTCAGCGTGCCACGAGCGTCACTTTGGGGGATTTTGGGAGTCATGTAATATGTATTAAACAACTGTTATTATGTCACTGAGATTATTTTTTTTTTAACATTTGAAATCAAATTAGATTAAAAGCATAAAACGTCACACGAACAGGCTGCAGACTCGCTGCAAACACGCAATCTTACGGGTACTGATGTTAGCATGTTAGCACATCCTGGTAATGACCAGTACAGGTTTTTATACACGGGGCCATTATAAAACTGCAGTTTTTAGAGATGCACTACACAGTATTTAATTTACTTTGTATTATTGCATTTTATCATCGTACAAGATTTGATTAAAATAAGTAGATAATAACAAACATAACAAGAATAAAAAAGCAGAGGTTAAGAATCCCAAAGAGGCTTATAGTAAAGTCACACAAACAGGATACAGACGCACTCGCTTGAAAAGGTATTTATTAACCATTAAAATGGTATAATATTTATCAGATACAGCTTTATAATAGCGGTCCAAATATTTTAAATAGATAGAATTTTTTTTCTCTTTTTCTCTTTTTTAAAACACGTTAAAACCGGCTCGAGGTGACGGCTGTGCGTCTGCATGAGTGTGATTTTTCTTTATTTTTTACATTCACTTTTGTGTGTTTGGTTTGATTGTTTGTTTGTTTTCAAGCTCTATTTCAGATCTTTTACATTTTGCCCTAAAAAAAACAAACAAACTGAAAATTAGAACAAAAAAGGATGCAAAAGAGAAGAAAAAAACAACAGAGAAATGACCTGGAAAAAAGTCTTTAAAAACTAACAATTATTCTCAAACATAATTTTATATCTGCGATAATGCCAATTAGAAAAACTGTTTTCTGGACACTTTTCCCTAACTTAAAAAAAAAGAAAATTCTATATTTTCAAAATTTTGCAATTTGCAGGATATTTCCTGTAAAGTTGTTCAATGCATTTTTTCCATGTTTTCAACAAAAAATTCAAACCAATCTGCGCAGGATTAAAACGTTTAAATACTTGTGAAAGGTGCCTGAACACAGCGCAAGAAAATGTCGATCCAGCTTTGAACTGGTTAAAATGTTTTTTTTTTAATTCCAACTTAAATTTCTTGTATGTTCCATTTTTTTAAATTTTATTTTATTTTATTTTGTCGACTCTTTGTCCCTCTTTTTGTCCTGAACAGCGGCGCTAACACTGAGGTGAGGCTGGAGCTGTGCACAGAGGAAGTCTTGAATAAAAGAATTGATACGATGCACCAGAGATAAAGATATAAGCAGCGGCATGACCTTTGACCCCAGAAAGGTTTCAGCCATCTGTGATCTAAAGCAGTCTGGGAGGCTCACTTCAGGTCGTGGATTACATCTGCATCTTTTCTCCTGTAATCTGCTGAGGAGGCTTTTTACTGAAGTCTGGATGGATTCATCAGAAAGAGTGAAGGAGGATTTTTGTAATCTGTATTGAGACCATGTGTTTGTTATTTATCTCAGTGTGCAGCAGCAGCAGGAGGAGGAGGAGAGGAGGAGAGGAGGAGGTGGAGGAGGAGTCAGACAGTCACCATGAGAGGCTGAGTTTGTGTCATGGTGCTAAACAATAATCAAAAAGTGTTAAAACCTGCTTTTAGTTAATTAGCACAAAAGCAGGCAGTAAAGTTTTAGTCTGTTTAAAATAAAATGATCCTCACATCATCTAACTGCATCTGAAACAGCAGAACTGGAGTCTGAAACTGACAGTTTGACAACCATGATACTTCTCTCAGTGAGTGTTGTCTTATTTTATTCTTTACTTTCATAACTTTAAATGAGAACAAGAGAGTGAAACGTGTTTCTGAACACGTACTCTGTTATCCACATTTTAGGTCCTTGCAGTTTCAGAGTGTTCTTGTCTTCATGCAGCTCATCACCAGAATAAATGTTTGCATTACATATTTCTGCAGATGTACTATGTTTATATAACACCTTTACAGAGAATTTACAAAGCGCTTTGACAAACAAAGCAAAGTCAGAAATGGACTAGAGTTAAATTAATTTAATAATGCAATTTAAAAAAGACCAAAAACATAACAAAAGCAATAAAAAATAAATAAATAACAAATGGATAAAATAATGAATAGGATAAAATTGTTTTCCTTTGTCTAAAGGGAGCAAAAACTCACAGAGACCAGTCATCTCCTTACTAGTTTAAAATTCAGAACATCCGGCTGTTTTAGTTTCTGTTTTAAGGGTATATTTTATTTTAATTTAATTTTATTTAATTTTATTTGATCGTATTTAATTTTATTTAATTTGATTTAATTTGATTTAATTTGATTTAATTTAATTTAATTTTATTTTCATTGTTTAAAGCTTCTGAATTATTTTTTTTAATCAGACTGATGGGACTCAAAAGTCTGCACTGAAAACATAATATTACTGGCACAAATGAATACATCTATATAGTGGAAAGATATTATCAAATTTAATGTAGCATAATAGTCTTTTTTGTATTTTCTGTTAATTTCCTGTAGGTGGCGCTCTTTTCTCTCTCTTTCCTGTCATGCACTGCTCATCACGCCTTTTTCTTCTTCTGCTGTTTGTTCAGTACGTCTAACGGCTGCTGGAGAGTTCAAACTTTACTAATGCTGAACTTTAAACGTCGTCTGTGAGACTCTGAGCAGCCGCAGCGCCACAGACCGCAGCTCTGAACGTATACACTGAGTAAACGATGTCATGTGACCCCGCCGTCGTGCACACGGAGCGGGACGAGGCTCCACATGAAAGTTTTCTGCATGTTGTTTGAATTCACTCTGCATCTGTTCTGCATTATGCATCAGAGCCGCAGCTTCTCGTGTGTCGCAGCGTCCCTCAAACTCGCATTAAAGCCTCCACAAAAACAAAAAAATCATGTTTTCACAATTCCACCAAAAAAAGCAGAAACAGGTCAACAAGCGACTGTCTGCGGACCCCGCGTGTGTCCGTCTTTAAACCTCTCAACCCTCCTCCTGTCTAAATAAAACAGAGAAAAATGAAAAGAGGATATCCAGTCTCTTCAAAAAATGTTGTAAAACAACAGAATCAGGAAATACCTTTCAGACCAGGGACACCTAAACTACTGTCCTCGACAGCAGATGGCGAGCGCCGGGGGAATAAAAAGGCGGGGTAAAAATAACAGCAGGAAATATATAGCAAAAGCGGATATTAGACTTTAGAGAGAGAGGACACCCAAACAAGCTGGAATGAGCTGCTAATGGAATAATATGAGCCTGACCTACTAAACTGTAAACAGCAGCAGACGCGTCTGACAACTCTCTTCTGAGGGGAGAAACGCGTCTTCACGTTTCACTAAATGTTGGCGTTAAATAAAAATTGTTGCACTGCAGAAAACGAACGTAAGTCAACTGGATGCTTCGGGATTCTGTGTTTTTACCGACTTAAACCAAAAACAGGCGCTGCTTCTCAAAGTCAGGGATGCTTCTTCGGTCAGACGGGCCAATCAGCACCAGAAAAAATGTTTGCATTGAACGTTTCTGCAAACTAGTGTTACATTACATCCAGTTTTGAACAAATATGTTGAAACTTTACATTTACCAACTTTGTGGTTCAGTTTAGGTATCAAATTCACTCAGTTATGGTTAATAAAAGATTAACCATTTTTACTTGAACACCCATGTTTGGTGTCACGAAAGTCGATGGAGGACCAGGGACAGGTCGGTGAAATGTCTGCAGGTTCAGTAAAACAACTGCAAAACACTTAAAATGTGCTTTAAGAGCACTAAAGGCTGATTTATGACTACACTCAACACTTTTGAAAAGTGCTGCCCAACAGAAATTGCATATTATTAAACACTTTTGAGGTGAAAAAAGACCTAAAATATTAGATTAAATAGAACAAAAAAATGAAAGAAAAATGTAAAAAAAAAAACCAAACAAACAAAAAAAACCCCTATATTTCTTATTTTGTTAAAAAAAATGAAATTTTTTAAAAAATTTAAAAAAAAAAATGACCCCAAAATTATTAGTTTGGATTATTAGATATTATTTCAAAAAATAAAAAATAAAAGAAAATGAGAGAAAACTATATTATAATTTTGTTAATAATATATTAAAAATTATGTTACAATAAAAGAAAAAAGTTTAAAATTAAAATGGTCAGATTAATTATAGGATATGTGGCAGATTGTTTGAAGCGTTCTTCCAACAACGTCAAATTATTGCTTTAAGAAATCACTTTTTATAATCATCCAAAGGGAAACATGAATATCTGAAGCTGATTTCGTGACATCCAGTCGGTCGTTTTTGGGTGTTCCTCCGCGCTGCGGCTGTGCAGCATTGTGTTGTTTAGAGGAAGTGGAGTCATTAAGGCTCTCATGTGCAGCCTTCGCTCGTCTTATCGCTGACTGGAGGGACGTCAGCGGGCCACGATGGCAATCAACATGGTGCTGCCATTCTTCTGAAACACAATGTGAACTTCCTGCATCGAGGCGGCGCCCCCCCGCCCGTCTGTCACAGCACCCACTGCAAACTGGGAGCTCCCCGCTCACCCTTTTATTTCAATACGCCTCTAAATCCATCAGCACGCCAGCAAATGAAAGAAACACATGCAGAGAAAAAGTTTGAGGGGAAAAAAGGGATTTTTGACAGATGAAAGGAAGTGCCCCTCCCTGGCTGATGGGGACTTTCGGGGCTCTCCTGGGCCTCTGTGCCATTGTTGGCCCTGCTGGTCTCCTTCAGAGGCTCAGACCAGCTTCTAATCAGAGGATCTTTCCCACCACAACCGGAGCCACTCCGTCCCACAGAGGACAAACTGATCCGAAATCTGCTCTACAAAAACCTCTGCTTCTTCTTCAGGGTCTGCTGCATTTGAACATCCCTATCAGATGTTTGAAAACAGCATTTCTTAGTGCAGCGTGCAACTGAGGACTCACTTTCCTGAGCTTTAAAACAAAGGATTTGGGCTCCCTGATCTGGTGAAGCCACGCTCTGTATATTTTTGGTCATCAGCTGCATTTCCAGCAGCTATTGTGCCCACAAACCCACGTTTTTTTAGCATGGCATTGATGGCCTTCTACCCATAAATGTGCCACCAAAACAACATTTTTTTGTGAAACATCAGCCGCATTTCCAGTGCCGATTGTGCCATTAAAACTGCGTTTTTTAAGAAAGTCATTGCTAACATTTCTAGCATCAATTTTGCGACTAACTCAGCAAGTATTTTAGCAAAGATTAGAGGCAATTTCAGTTGTGATTGTTTCCAAAAGCACATCTTTTTAGCAAGACATCAGTTGCATTTCCAGCAGCAATAGTGCCACCAATTCAGAAAAAAAAATCTTTATTTGTGAGGCATCTGCAGCATTTCAAGCTGTGATTTTACCACCAAAGCCAAGTTTTTTTTAAACGAGACATTCGCTCTATGTCCACCCACAACTGTGCCACTAAAACCATGTCTATTGGCGAAACGTCAACAGCATTTACAGCGTCAATTGTTCCACCAAAACCGCTTGTTTTTTGGCAAATACATCAGCAATATTTGTTGGCACCATTGCTGCTGGAAATGCTGCCTAAGTTTATCAGAACAACATGCTGATTTGGCGGAGCTGTTGAGACAGCAGCTGCATTTCCAGCTAGAATGGTCCGTCAGTACCAAACTGCTGCTTTACACATAAAATCATTATTTTATGACTGTGACATTTTTAGACGAAATCAGCAAAAGTACCAGTTAAGAGATGAGCTGTACTTTAAAATGAATCATTCGCCACAAAGCTCGCATTACTCCCAAATTAGCAGCAAATAAGTATTTGTGCTTGTAAAAACGTCAGTGAAAGAACACGAGAGTCTCAGAAACGCTGCCGGAGTTAAGTCAAAGTGATCACAAAAGGAATTATTTATGAGCTCAGTTAATTCTGCACCGACGGTACAACTTTTAAACTTGATGACATTGTGAGTCTGGATCCTGGTGACCTGGTCAGGTCTCACAGCTTTAATTTCATTGGTTATCATTTCGGCAGGTAGCAGCGAGGCGTGTAATGACTCAGTGTTCCCATCAGATTCCAGTTTTAGCTGCAGGAAACGAGTCTGTAATGAGCCGCGCTGCCTCCCAGCAGCTCTGACCAACAGCATCTTCCACATCCAGCCTCATTACTGACTCAGCCACCTGTCAGCAGCAGCTGCAGTTTGTCTGCCGACAGGTAATTAAAGCTCACCTCTGCAGACAGCTGGGACACCGTCTGCCCGCTCTCTGACTCTAACGAGCTGCAGCACGAACCGTCAGACCGGCTCCACTTTGAGAAATTCGTTAGTGTTTCAGTGGCTGATTCTTTTTTGACGTTAAAGCAAATGAACGTTTCTAAATGAACCACAGAGACGTAGCAGCTCTTCAGGACGATTAGTCTGCAGATAGAAAATGCAGATTTCAAAGCTTTTTTTCTCCCAGCTGAGATAGCAGAATCACTGAGATAATCTGAGCCAATCAGAGTTTCACAGCAGGAATTACACGAATTTCCTCTCAGATTTGTGCAAAACTTAAAGAGATATTTGGAAATGTCGATAAAACACAATTGCGAGATGACAGCATTTCCACTGAGTGATGTTCTGTGATTTCTCCTCTCACAGTAACGTTTGAGAAGCACAGCAGCCACACAAACTGCTGACTTTTGTGTGGGAGTCTGGAGTTCGTGTCCTGTGTGTGTGTGTGTGTGTGTGTGTGTGTTATCTACACTTTACCATCTGCCTTTGCCTAAATCTAACACGCCGTGACTCTGACATTCAACGCTGTTGCGTGAACACAGAGACCGTGCCGCTTCATCCCGTCACACGTGCGTTTGTTGACATCACCGTGATGGGCTGCATCATCCCGCCATGACATCATCCCGCCATGACATCATTACACCATGACATCATCCCGCCACATGCATCTCTGTAGCGGCACGTCATCGTTTGACTGGAAGGTCACCTGACCGAGTGTCAGCATGCGTGGAGTTTGGAGGGAGAATGTGTTGTACGCTTCCTAAACTATGTAGCTTGATAGGCGAGTGCTGAAGAGTTAAAAACAAACAAGAAAGTTAAAATTTACAAAAAAAACGTTAAAGTAACCACACTTTAATCTATACCTTAAAGCTTAAAGGACCTGATTGTTGTAATGATGACATCTGAGGATTTTCAGTTCGTGATCTTCACAGTTTAACCCTTACTGACCCTCATTAGATCATTTAAATCATAGAAGGTGTCGACCTTTAAAAGTCAAAGTTATTGTCGGTTGTGCCACATGTACAGAACATAAACAGGATTCAAAGGCTGTTTTTCTCAAACCTGGAGGTTTCACATGCGAGTAAAACTATAAAAAAGTAAGAATTAAATATAAGTGATCAAATTCCAGTTAAAGGAAGGCGGCGGCGTCTTCTTTCATGCTGTCTCACTGATTTGATTTCTTTCATCTTCGACTTCACAGTTTCCTCCGATGTTTCCTGTGTTTCCACCTCAGAACCACTTCAAGGGCTCTCAGCTGCTGCGGTCAATGTCTTCTTCATTTATTAGTCACCGGAGCAGAAACACTGAAGCACTTTAACCCTTTGCATTCTTGCACAGTGGTGGGCGTACCAATTCTTTTTCAGAGAACTGGATGCTTCAGGTTGATGCAGATTATCAAACCTTTCAAATTTTTCACTTTTTGCAAAATATGGCATCAATTTCTCTGTGACACTTTGCTGTAGTGTATTTATTTTTGACAGCTCTGATGCATTTACGGTCGACTTCATGTATAATTTCACATTAATGGAGATCAAGTCAATTTTAATTCATTCAACATCCCACTTGTTTGCACGTTTTTTGGCAAGACCTTTGCAGCATTTCCAGTGGTGACAGTGCCACTAAAACCATGCTTTTAGAGACATCGGTGGCATTTGGTGGCAAATCTATATAATATATTTTTTAAATACTATAAAAACTACATGAGACATACAACATAAACTTAAAAAAAAGTTACAGATAAAATTTTAAAAAAGATGCCAGCGAAAAGTTAGCTTCATTGATTTAGAAAGTGATTAAAATGTAAAGTTGGGGCCCGGGTTATGGTTAGGGTCCAGAGGGTCCAGAATCTGTTGATTTCTCCGGCTTGCCTATATGGATTTTTTCACTTTTTATATCACAGTGCGTATCACACCGCCATAAATAATCTGTCTGTGCGTCCGTGCGTTTCTAACGAGTTGGGTTGTAGCTTGCTGGCCACCTTGACCAGTGATGTCACCAGTGCATGTTGCATGTGGACGCGCCCGCCGCCTTCCGGCTGTCGGCCAACGCACGATAACGACGCCACCGGCTCTGTCCGACCACGCTATTATCTGATGCATATTGCACGTGGACGCGGAAGGTGGCTTCTGGCGTCACGCTCGTACGCCGAAAGCACCGACAGAGCGGCGCCGTTTGACGAGTTCAGAATAAGCGCGGGTCGTGCCTGATATCATGTCGGCAGAAATCTTTAATCAGAGATCGACTGTTGAAGCTGCAGAAACTTTATTCAGTCAGAGGAAAACGAGCAGCAGCAGACCTGTGCGCGCCTGGATTCAGAGGCGTGGAGGCGGGTCTGTTCAGCCGCCCGCCGACCTTGAGGCCCGATGACAGAACAATCACACGCCTGCGGGGGAATTATTTCAAAGTTTTGGTAAAGGGTGTGTAGGAACAGAAACCGCCTTCCTGTTCTCCGGCTGATGTCTTTTCATCCTGCCGACTCCCCGTCTCTTTGCGTGCCAGGCCCTGGCTGTCCGAGAGTCTGGGGTGTGTTTAACGGCGGGAGGACAGGGGGACAGGGGGACAGTGGGGGACAGGGGGGGCGACGCTGCCACTGTGTTGCACCTCTGGTCACTCAGCTGGTCACTGTGCTACAGGAAGGGAAGGGAGGGTCGGGATTTCCCCTCCGAACCGTCCTCACAGAGCCTGAGACCTGAGACACAAGCAGAAACACAAAGACTCGCTGATCCAAATTATTTACCTCCAACAAACAGTCAGCACCTCAAACTGGGCAAACTGGAAATGAGTCTGATCCCAGCAGCTGCTGGCAATGGTTGCATTTATCTCAACAATGATCGTTTGGATCGCTGGGAAATTTAACACAAATATCCACGTTTACCAGAAAATAAATCCCACTAACTCTGATGTTGTAATGTTTGAGATCAGCCTCAGCCTCAGCAACACTTACAGAAGTCTCTGCTGGTCTCAGTCTCAGTCTCAGTCTCAGTCTCAGCAGAGTCCAGATTTTTAATTGAGGCGGGAAATCAGAGGACAATAGTTTATATATGTGTGTGTGTGTGTGTGTGTGTGTGTGTGTGTGTGTGTGTGTGTGTTGAGGATAAATTGAATTTTTGTTCTCTTGCCCTTTGTATATCGACCTGAGAAATTTGAACAATAAAGTGCATGACATTTAAATAAACAAATCAATAAATCACTCAATATAACTATCAATATAACTCTGTATGTATGTTTATATATATGTTTTATTATCTTGTATTTATTTTATCATGTGTCTGTCTTTCAAATTTGGACATTACTACAGGCCTACATTTTCTCAAAAACACATTTTTGTCCCCTGCTTTCATTTGCTGACACCCCCCCACCTTCCAAAAATTTGGGTCAGTCCATACGTCACATGATCAACAGCAGGAAGTAGCATCGTCTGAGCCTCCTGAAGTCAATGTGAAGACCAAAAGTAAGATCTCACTCTGTTTTCTGTATTTCTCATCGTGTTGCAACATTGTGTCATTTGTTGTTTTAAAGCTAATCTTTGTAAAAACACCGGAAGGTACTTGGTGTTTTTATGTCGTGAGAATATGTTTGATTGGTTTGGTAATGCTTTGTAAAAAGTCCTGGTCCTCTCCTTCAGTTAAGACACGTCGAAAAATTAAGATTGAACATAACATGTCATTATTAATCAATCATTTTGGGGTTAAAATAAGAGATCTCTTTGTGGGAACGTTCTTCAAACTGGGAACTGTGGAAACACAAAGTGATTAAACACCAAAACAGATAAAAGATAACAAATCAATCAATAAATATACTATTAATCATAACTAAAAAAGATAAATAAGTAAATGAAATACTCTCAATTTTTGATAAATGTAAATTTAAAATAAAAGAATAAAAAATAATAACAAAATGAAAACATAACAAACTCTACATAAAAATGTTAAAAATAATAAAATGATATAACATCTAGTCAAACAGAGTAACATTTATAAATGAATAGTCATTAAATAAATAAATATAAACAGGTAAAATTCAATTAAAAGCCAAACTTAGATATATTTCTGATAATATATTTCTTTTTGTGCTTAAGCTGAAACTTGCAAAATGTCAAGAACAATATTTTACAATACAATGTAAAATTTGACTATTTTATTTTACTCAAATAAATCTTGGAATCCAATTACCTTGAAAAGGGAAAGTCAATATGACTAATAAAAATACATTCTGCTTTACTTTATAGCTAACTGTTAAATTTACTTAAAATTGAGCAATATTTACTTAATTTTTTGAAGTTGTTGCAATTCAAAAATGACACGTGGAATGACCTTGTTCTCTCTAAGTTTCGGCAGTTTTAGTAAACCAAGTTAGTTAGTTAGACTTAACTGGATCATCACAAAGAGGATTTAGCCGATAATAAAGTTAGGAGATCTGCAAGTTTTGGTTTTAGAAAATAGAAATATGACTGAAAAGTTTGTAACCAGCAGAGTGCAGATATATAAAGCAAAGTAAACCTGCTTCTCTGAAGTTACTAAAACGATGAAAGATTGATTTAATTAAAGCTGTAATTTTTAAGTTGAAACAACTTCACAAAAGTTTTAAGTAAACTCAACAATTAGATGTAAAGTAAACACAAATTAAGAATTATAGTAATGTCAACTTCAGATTTGACAGCCTGCAGGATCGAGACTGAGGTGATGCAGCGCTGCATCCCGTCTCTCCCCCTCTCTCTTTCCACTCTGTCTGCGCCTCCTCCTCCTCCTCCTCCTCCTCCTCCTCCCACATTCCCAGGATGCTGCACTCCGGTGGAGATAAAGTTAGCACTGCAGAAGTGACAACGCGTTGTAACCGTTACCCGTCAACACAACCTCCTCCTCCCAATGACCAAACCTCCGCCCCCTCTCCTCCTCCTCCTCCTCCTCCTCCTCCTCCTCCTCGTATTATTATCTGGTCGTGTGTCTGCGGGACGCTAGGCAACATAAACAAAACTAAATATATCAACCCGAGCCGCTCGTATACTTTCCAGCCTGTCCTCAAGCTGCTCTCAACACTGAACCGTCACCGAGGACAGAGACCATCACTTTTTCTTGTGCTGTGTTCACTTTTCACAAGTATTTCAACCTCTGAAACCCTGATTTCATGTGAAAACTTGGCAAGAAATGTCCCATAAATTAAAAAAAAATAAAATAGATGGCAAGGAAATGACCTGAAAATTAGCTGGGGGAGAAAATGTCCAGAAAAATATTCCTATAATTCTTATAATTCAAAAAAATAATGTTACAGAGAAAAATAAATATATTAATAATAATAATAATAATAATAATTTTTATTTAATTAATTTTTTTTCTTATTTTATGTGTTTTTGTTTTCTGTTCTTTTCTTCTTTTTCATGATTTGGTTTTTTTTGTTTTTGTTGAGTTGAGTTGGTTTTTTTTGTTGAGTTTTTTAGCACGTTCTCGTGAATGCGATATCTCAAGAAAGTGTGAGTGTCCCATCTTTTTTTAAGAGATCAAGCCAGTCTGCTCATGTGTTAAAGGGTTAAAAAAAGGACCCTCATGTTGGCACTTGAATCTTGAGTTTAATACAACAAATATGTTTCACTCATTTGTCAGCAGAGAATAAATAAGACTGAAAAAAAGGAAAGTTACGGGTTATAACCATCAGTTTAACAGCTTGATAAAGTGGAATATATGACATTTGGTTATTTCTCATCACTGTGGATCATAGTGCACGAGTTTAAACATACAAAGTGGCATGCATATCAGAGATTTAACCCGTTTGTGAGCTCAGCATTCACAACGCTACTCAACGCGATGTTTTTTTTTTTTTTTTAGTGCGTCTTTATCCTCTTCTAGACAAAACCAGAACAAGAGCTGGCATTTCTGCAAATCATGGAAATCTTACATTTCTGCATTATTTTGTAGCAGCCAAACTTTTCCTTAAAACATAATTGATAAGATAAATTAGTAGGATGCAAATGTAATTTGGAGGAGACGGGTCTCGAAAGTGGTTGTTGGAACATTGTGCCGTTAAATAAATGATCATTAGGAGACATCGTCCCTGAACGTCTGCTGCATATTTTGTGTCGCTCCAGATTACGAGATATTTCCCCGACTGGTGGAACTAGATTAGATGTCAGAGGACCAATAACAGTGAGGAGATTCATCCACTTGGGAGCATGAAATGTCATCTTAATCTATCAGCAGCAAGTTTTAGGGATCCTTTTGCATCAGCTGTTTACAGCTCGAGATGTCGTCACCGTGATGTCAGCAAAAGCAGCACGGCCCTTAAGGCCACGTTCACACTGCAGGCAAATCCGCCTGAGGACAGACCGTCCGCGCTGTCACTTGGAAGAGATCAGATTGGATTTGTTGCGTCCATACATCACTCAAAAAACTACTAATGACGATGCACGGGTTGCTGTGGTGACGACGTAGGCGTCAGTACGTGTGCTGGTGACGCGGATTACCAACACGGAAGTATGAGCAGCGGAAAAATGGAGATACAACATCTCGCTATCCAAATACTTGTCAAGTTGCGGCGCTGACCTCCTCCGCCAAAATAAAATTAAATAAATGTATTATTTTATTTTATTTCATTTTATAATATAAATAATTTTATTTTGGTGGAGGAGTTTTGTTTTTAGATAAAACAAAATAAAAAATGTATAATTTTATTTTATTTTATTTTTATAAATTTAAATGTTCTATTTTTAAAATGTTGTTATGAAACGTACAAATGCAATGTATCAGTGGTTTGCAGAGATGCTTTTTTTTGGCGACTGACTGAGAAACATTAAATGTCTGCCGATGCAGAAGCGAAATGTTATATCCAACAAAAAGAGGAATTAGAGTAACGTATGAACCGCTGAGGCCACATTTCGAGTTAGTCAGAGAAGAAGAAACAGGAAGAGAAACATCAATAACAGAGTACCATGTTAAAGTCTTTCGTAGCTTATTAGCAGCTTTTCAGCAGAGAAACTGTACATCATCGATGAGCTCTGAAGGGCCACAGCTGACCTTTTATTTCATCAAATAACCTGCAGACGAATCGATTCGTTGAGTCTGTAAAATGTCCGAAGAATCGATTATTAACCCTTTAAAATCCAGATCGATGTCACTTTTCTTGTCCTGCATTCAGGCGCCTTTCAAGAGTATTTCGACCTTTAGATTTTTCTGATTTCTTTGGAAAACAAGACTGAAAACGCAACTTCGCCAAGAAATGTCCCACGAACTGCAAGAAATTCTTAGATTTAGAAAATTATATTAAAAACAGAAAACTATATTTGTAATTATCATACTTGTATATTTAAAATGATCTCACAAAATGATAATTATGATTATTTTCGGGACTCATGCCATTTCTCTTTGCTATTTTTCATGTAATTTTCTTGTGTGTTTGTTTGTTTTTTTTTACTAATTTCTTGCAGATTTTGGGCTCATTTCCTTTGTTGGTTGCTTGTTGCCTTCTTCTCATATATTTGAAAGAAATTGAGCAAATTTGCTCAAGTTTCAGACTCGTCTCAGAGTTCGGCTTCCGGTCTGGAGTTTAAAGCCTGCAGGTCCAAATGTGTCCAAACACTCGTCCTTCGCTCTGACCATCGTCTCGTCCTTTAAGGCGTCGTTTGCAGAGTTTTCTCGCCTGCAGCGTGAAGGCGAGACGCACTTTACGAAAATGCAAAGTCCACCAGTTTATGTCCCAGTTAAACTTTGTCGGTGAGGTGCGTTTTATGTTCACAGCCTGAACCACCAACGTAACTTAAACTCCACGCCGCTCAGGCCACGCAGTAACCGTGGCTCGCCATGAGGGCGGTCTGACTCTCCCTCCGCTTGTCCCTCTTCTTCCTCAGTCGGATCCTCCAGCAGACGGCGCTGGATCCCAGCAGGCCCAGTCCAGCAGACAGCAGCACCAGCCCCAGCACCGAGATGGTGGACCCGTGCGAGTTGAAGGTGTACGCCACCGCCGTGACCACGACTCCGGCGATGAGTACGACAACGCCAAACGGCACCATGCAGCGGTAGCAGGACATTTCAGCGCCACCTGTGGCTGCCGTCAGCTGGATCTCGTTGACGTGCGGGACGTGTGTCGTCACGACGACGCTGCGGTCCTTCCTGGCCTTCTCCCGGCTCAGCTTCTCGGCAGAGATGGATGCCGGCATCCTCACGGCGCCTCTGGGGATCCTGCCGGCTTTGCTGTGGAGGTCGTCCGGCATGGCGATCTTACTGGCGAGGAAGAGGTGGGCCATCTTTACACTGATGTCAGCAGTCAGCCAATCACAGAACAGCTAGCTGAAAAAGGAAAATTGAAGAGGTGTTAAAGAATCTCTCCTGTATCGACCTCAGTGGCTGAAAATGACATAAACAGCTACAACAAATATTAACCCTTTAACACCGGGAGCAACATCAGTTTACGCGTTCATTCAGACTCCGTTCACGAGCATTTAAACCTCTGAAACCCGAGAAAAACACCGAAAAAATCTGCAACTTGGCATGGAAAAAACGACTAATGTCCAGAAACTCTTTTCTTTTTCTTTCTTTTTTCTTCCTTTTCTTTCTTTCGTTCTTATTAAATTTGGGTAGTTTTCTCCTAACTTGTAACTTATACTCGTGTTCTTGAAAGAAATTAAGCCAATTTGCTCATTTAATTTGAAGCATGCGTTGACAAAGCTCTCCTCCCTCTGACTCCTCATCCTCAGTGACGACGATCGTGACTCCTGATGTGTTTCATGATGTTCAGCTGCTGCTAACGACACTTTAATGTGAAACAGACGCAGGAAGCATTTAGATTTCATTAACAGCAGATCAGAAAACAGGGAGGGTCTCACTAAACATGATCAGAGACATAAATCAGGGACAGTTAGAAAGAATCGCCTGATGGAGGTCAGGAGGTCCATCATCTGCTGCAGTTTGGAAGTTACATCATCAAATAAGTGGAGTAATTAGTACTATTTTGTTTTAGTTTATTTTTCTTTCTTTTACCTGATTTATGTATTTATTTATTTATTTTGCTATTTTGTTTTACTTTTTACTCATTTCTTACAAATTTTGGGGTATTTTTTTCTTTTTTTGCCCTTAGCCTTCTTATGTTTTTTTTTTTTAAACAAATCAAGCCAGAGTGACAGGGTTAGATAAAATTGTCAAGACATTTTGGCAAGATTTTGTAAAGTTATGTTTCTAAACATGTTAAATCATGTCCAACCGCCCGCTCCGACTGGAGCAGTTTTACAAACTGTCATTGTGTGCGAACAATATGCACAGAGGTGGTTATTAATAGCGCCCATACCACCGACTCATCACATGTACCTGTAAGCCAGGCATCACCAACTGGCGGACCACGGTCCAGATCCGGACCAAAACTTCGTCCCATCCGGACCCGTGGCCAAGTTGTAATAAAATGTAAGAATGAGAACAATATTTTTTAAGGAGTAGTGCTGGGCAATTAATCGAAAAATAATTGAAACCGACATTCAGAACCTCTAACCGATGTAACCTTGCCCATTTTGGGTATTTCAGTTATTTAAAAATTCCCTTAACCCTTTCCCCACCGGGGCAGCCAACTCCCACGCATCTGCCACGCGTCTCACGCTTTTGGGCTGTCTCACGCTCTCACAACAAAAAAAACACCAAAACACAGCGAGGGCAGAAGTGTTGAACATTGATGTAAAAAAGTGAACAACTTTGACTGTAGAACAGCTGAGTGTTTGACAGCCACAGCATCTCATCATCACAGATCAAACAGCTGATGGTCCGACAGCAGCGCAGTGAGACAGACAAACAGAGCGCAGCTTCTCCTCAAAGCACCAAAGTGTCTGAAACAGACACATCTGCAGAGGTGAAAGTGACTTCTTTAGACTCTACAGACGACTTTGTGTTAGTTTCAGCTTTAATCAGACTTTGGATAAATTATTTAGAAACACCAGGACGCATCGCTCCGTGTCTCATCCAGTCGCTCGCGCTGAGCTCTCATTATTATTTCCAGGGGCAGATGTAATGTTTTGGGGGCCCGGGGCCACAAGCACATGAGTTTATTTTCAGCCTTTCTCTAACTGTGAATGTCGGCAGGCTGTTGGCAGCTATAGGAGAAGTAGGCCGACTCAAACGTTTTTAATTCCTGAGTAAAATGATTAACAGCACAGAAGTTTGACAGAAGCTGAAGTCAGAGTCCTGCAGTCAGGAGAGGTTGGACTATTATCAGCACAATGTGCTTCAATTTACCTGAAGTTTGTTTCAGATGGAGCTTTTCATTTTATGTAATGCTGGAAAGTTTAATAAATAATAATAAATCAGATGTTTATTACACTCCAACACACCATGGTCACATGACACTGAGTCAGTGAACTATGAGGGCAAAAAACAAACCATAGTGATAAAGAGAATAATTTTAAAAAATATCAAATAACTCTACATTTATAATCATATCTTTATATTAGGTGACAGAAAAATTATAGATTCATTATAATTTATATATATTATTTATATTTAATGTTATGATTTTTTCTTGTCATTTTCTTTTTTTGCTAATATCAGGTCATTTTCTTCTAACTTTTTACTTCTTTCTTTTCCAATTTTTGGGTCAGTTGTTGTTAAGAGCCTCATCGCCCTCTTTCTTTGAAAGAAATCAGGCCAGTTTGTTAAGGTTTTAAAGGGTTAAATGGAGTCATTAGTTGATGTCAGAGCACTCTGAGAAGCATTTTTAAAGTGAGAAAAGATTTTACCTCGATGCCTTTTACCTCTGAGATCTGAAGAGATGTGACTGCTGAGCACACACACACACACACTCACACACTCACACACTCTTAAGTTTTGATGATGCAAACACCTTCTTCTTCTCCTCTAGCGCTGTAAACGTAAAGCTCTTACTGTTGCCGTGTGCAGCTCTCCATGCTCTGTCTTCAGTCGCTCTGTGCAGACGCTCCACAGGTCGTCAGTCTGCGCTCGCTGCTCTGCATCGTCCTGACTGCAGGAATAAATGGGGGAATATGGCTATCAATAGAAAAAACGGGGGGCCTGCCCTCCCCCACGCCTCCCTCCTCCCTCCCCCCACTCTGTTCCACCTCCTACTGGACCGACAAGAAAAGTTTTAACTCTTTCCTCCCTTCAGCTGGTGCCAACACACACTCATGCTCCTTAAAATAAACCCCAGACTCTCGTTAAATTATCCTTTAAAAATTATTATTTTATTGATGGAGGAGGAAAACACCTTAATTTGCCTTTTTTTGTTGAGACCACCTTAAACAGCTGCTTCTTCTTTGGCAGTTTGCTTTTTAATAGAAAATTGAGGATGATTTACCATAAATACAAACATCCTGAGGATTATTTAGGCTTAATCATGATTTAAGAAGCCTTATTTGTGTTATGTTATTTGAAGATGAGAATGGCCCTGCTGAAAATGGAAAAGTCTTTCCTTTGCATTGTAAAAAAAAAAGCATTTCGATACCTAAAATTTTTAAAACAAACAAATATAAAAAGAAAGAAGTGCTTTAAAAGTTATAATAATTCTTTAAGCTAATTTTAAATAAACAATTCAGATAATTATAGATAATGTTTTCACTAGAAATTTTCCCCCAAATTTACTAATTTTTTTTTTTTTTTTTTACAAATTATGAATTGTGCAGAACATTTATTACCAATTTTCCATAGTTTTGGAAAAAAAAAATTAAAATCAGAATTGTGTAAGGAAGCATAAGAGAAGAGATGCTGCTCTGGGTTTTAAAGGGTTAAAATTTAAGAGTTTAAACTTTATAAACAGGAGGCTGATACCGATTTTTATTCGTGGTACTGGAGACTCTTTTCTACCAAACTCATGCTTTATAAAAAGAAATAAAAAGCGTGCTGAAATGAAAATCCTCTGAAAGCATCGACACAGTAAATCTGCGACTTTACATCTGAACGCGCTCTGATTTCTCCTCCCAGGATCCTCCGGGGGAAAGCCTCCGCCCTGCAGACCTGCAACATCTGGGAGGAATCAGCTGAGAGGAGCAGCTGAGGTTTATTTATCATCCTGATCCTCGTCGTCCTCTGAAGACTCCAAACAGCTCGGCTCTCGCGTCCTCGGTGGTCCCAGAGAGGACAGTTTGGGACCGGGGAGAGAAGATGTTCCTGCAGGTGATGGTGACGCTTATTCCTCCGTCTGTGCGTTAATGAGTCCAGAGTCTGAGGTCACGTTTGAAACTTTTACTTCGTAAACCTTAAAGTTATAAGAAAATCAGAAAAAAGATATTCACAGTGTGAATTTGTGGCAATTAATCAAGGAAAGAATAAATTCATTTTTCGTCACAAAATCGAAGAAGAAATCAAATGAAACATTTCAGAACAACAACAACCAGTAAGATCAGAAAACACTCATCTGACTCATTTAACCCTTTGAAACCTGAGCGAATTTGCTTGATTTTTCTCAAAAACACGGCAAGGGCAACGAGCAACTAACAAGAAATTGCCCAAAAATTAGCAAGAAATTAGTATAAACTTACAAAAAATAACTGAAAATAATGATATTTTAAAAAGTTAGTTTAATTTTAGTGCATAATTTTACATTTATTATTGAGAGGATTCTACATATATCTGTCTGGACATTTTTCACCTCATTTTTGAATAATATTTAATAATAATCCCCATTTCTTGCCAAGTTGCTAATTATGTTTTTCCCCTTCGTTTGTGAAGGAAATAAAAGCAATTTTCTGCTAGTGAAAGGCGTGTGAGCGCAGCGCAAGAAAACTGACGTCGCTCCGGGTGTTAAAGGGTTAAAACGGTGAAAAAGCTCAGGATGGCGGCTCTGCGGCAGGTTATTTGTGAAATGGTGGATAAAAGCTGCTGATCTGAGGTGTGATCGCTCAGCTGCAGGTGCTTCTGGTGACAGCTGACCTTCTTCCCTCCAAACTCTCACAGCAGCTGCAACCTAAATAACAGACTCCGAAAGTTCTGCTGACTTCATCACTTCGTGCTCAAGTTTTTTCTCCAAATGAGCCTCAGTGAGAAAAGCTTCTCTCGGTCTGAAGTTTCTGTGCCGGCTGCTTCGATCGGGGAGCAGCCACAGCTGTTGGCAATAAGATTTATTCTTCAGGCGGATGTTGAACTTTTCTATGTTTTAACCCAAAGCTTTCTGATAAACAAGATCAGTTTTGTGCCTTTTTATGCACTTTGGCAGTGATACTCAATTTACGGCCAAATCTGGCCCCCCAGGATGCTGGGTGGCCCCCCAAAACCATTCTCTAATTCACAGTAAAAATAAAGTGATTCACACTGTGAATTGTTTTTGTCCTTTTAGTCTCCATAAGGTGCCAGAGACATAAAACAGCATCAAAACGGAGCTTTTTTTTAATTAAAAAACGAGCCAGAGGAGGATCCCCCACACCCCTGACAGAGGACACAGATAAGACACTAATGTCCTAAAATCACAGAAATGTCTAGAATGTGAGAAACTTTCTAAATCCTAAAAATGTCCTAAGATCCTAAGAACGTCCTATCTCCTATAAATGTCCTAAACTCGAAGAAATGTCCTTAAAACTGCGAAATGTTCTAAAATCCTTGAAATGACCTTTAATCCAAGAAATGTCTTTTTTTTTTTTATCCTAAAAATGTCCTAAAATTCCAAAAATGTCCTAAAATCCCAGAAACGTCCTAAAATCCCAGAAATGTTTTTTTTTTTAATCCTAGAAATGTCAGGAAATCCAAGAAATAACCTAAAATCTGAAAATGTCCTTTAATCCTAGAAACATTAATGGCCAAGTTGACTCTCACCGCTCAGAGTGAGAGTTTTTGGGGGCTAAAGATGCCTGTTTGGCGTTAGCGGGGCAGGCGGAGTATTTTGGGAACATTGTTCCTGCAGATTTGAAGGTTTTTCCAAACACACGCAGGTGTGAACGTCCTGCCGAGTCTGTTTGAGCACGACGCTGAAAATCAGAAGGTGAAGACACAAAGATCAGATTTATGTTGTTAATGTGATTTAAATCTCCTCCTCTGAGTCCAGCTGAGCACATCTGGCCTTATTTTCAAACTGAGCGGACTTTTGCTTTCGCAGATGATCCTCTGAGGGGTCGGCGAGGGTCAGCGGGGCCCCGGTGAGTCATTTGATCCACGTCGAGGGGTCACAGCAGCAGGGCCTGGGAGAGAAGCTGCAACCCCAAAAACACTGGGAGCTGCTGAGAGATGCAGATGTATAAAGTGAGTCATTTCATATCTTTTAACCCTTTGAAAACTTTTCTCATGTTGCTTTCAGAGGCCTTTTACAAGTATTTGAATCTTTGAACCCTGAGCAAATTAGAGCAATTGATAATTTTTTCAAAATATGGGGAAAAGGCTGTGAGCAACTTAGCAAGAAATATTCCATAAATTGCAAGAAATAAGTGGAAAAAATATTTTTAAAAGTTTAGAGAAAAAAAAAAATATTTATGATAATCAGTTATATTTGAAATTAGGCTGGTTAATTATTATAGTTTTTCAGCACCAGGTCATATCCTTATTTAACATTTTTCTAAATTTATTTATTTATAGCTTATAATAACAATAATAAACTTTATTTATAGAGTACTTTTCATACATTGAATGCAGCTCAAAGTGCTTCACAATTTAAAAAAAATCAATTTAAGATTTTTCTAACTAATTTTCAGGTAATGCTTTTGGTACTTTTAAAAAATTAAAAAAAAGAAGAAAAAAATCAATTTTTGGGTCAAGAATTTTATTTGTCATCATGAACAGAAATTCAGTGAAACTGCACACCCCTCGCAGTGCACAACACACAGAAGGAAATAAATAAATAAAATAGATTTAAAAGTAAAGACAAAGCACCGATGATTAAATGGGCACACTGATAGTTAATATTAATCATTCATATCATTTCTTCTTTTGTTGCTCATTTCCATGTTTTTCAGAGAAATCAAGCCAACGTGCACAAAGGGTTAATATGTTTGTGCAGCCTCACGTTTAATTTTCCTCCCTCACTTTCAGGGGCCTCTTGAGTGACACTGATTTTACTCTCCTGCTGTATTATGGTGTTATGGTATTATTTCCCTGAAGGACGTCTTCCGATGTTTCAGAGTGCAAAAATGAGACGTTTGATGAGCGCGCGGAGATCGATCCTCCTTCCCGCGCGAGGCCGCTGGACGAGTGCTAAATCACTTCCTTCCCGGATCCGTTTCTGGGTTGTGGATGATGTGAGTGATTTGCTTTGGATGCGGCTCTCTGGAGACTTCCTCCGCGCTCCCTCTCCGCAGCAGATGCTTTCAGCGCGTGCATGTGAAGTGGTGAGAGGTGAGCGGCTCACTGGAGCGCGCAGGACGGTGTTTGCGCTTTTTTCCCGCCCTCCTCCTTCCTGTGAATACAGGTGTGTTCACACCGCTGCGCTGTCGTCTCTCCATTTTCTTTGGCTCCGACCAAAGTGGAAAAGTTGACTTTGCAGTTTTGTAGCTTCGCAGGGCGGAGGAAGAAAAAAGTGTGAGTGAAAGTGCGCCGTCACAGCAGCAGCAGCCTCCGAGGCTTCAGCGGAGCAAAAACAAGCGGGACCAAAAATGTAAAAGCCAGAAAGGTGAAAAAAGAAAATCAGCTTTAGCTTTAAGGTTAAGTGGCGCTTTTCTTGACTTTTCTGCTTTCCTCTCTGCAGCTTTAACGCTGAGCGTTTTCTTCTCAAAGGCATCAGAGGAAGAAGGCAATGAGCAAAAAAATGACCAAAACATCAGCGAGAAATTTACAGAAAGTCACAGGAAAGTAAGTAACAAAAAAATGAAAGAAAACAAACACTAAAATGATCTTAAGAAAGTGTGGAAAAACATACAAAATTCTTCATCTTGTAGAATAACTCTTAATATATAATGATTCAATTCATAAATGAAGCTTTCTGCACACTTTTTCCTATTTTTTTATGTTATATTCCTTCTGCCTCAGCTAATTTTCTCATCACCTTTTTTCCCCAAAACAAACCAAACCATTTTTTTTTACATTTCAGAAGTTCAGACGCTTGTGAAACACTGAAGAAAGACGTTTCGTGTTACGAATAAATATTTCTCAGATGCTATTTTGGCCTATCAGAGACTTCCAGTAGCACCTGCTAACTTTTTTCTCTGATACTTTCAAACAAACAGACCAGCTGATTAAAACCAGTAAAACATTGAAGAAAACAGTTTTACATCCAAAAAATGTGAAACACTGTAAAAAAAGTGTTTTCCAAACACCTAGTTTCCAACTACGGTGGCCGACACAAAAATGCAAATTTATTTGTTTATTTGATAAATTGGATCCCCATTAGTTGCTACAACTATTCCTCCTGAGATCTATACATAAAAATACATTAATAACATACAAACACATAAACATTACCCAAAACCAAAACCCATATTCACACCGAGCACAGCCGAGATTACCCGTTACCCACCCAAACCCAAATCCAGTGCTTTATAGTCCAAGTGCAACTAGTCATAAAATAAAATTAAAAAATAATAAAAATAAAAATAATTTATTATTATTATTATTACTATTATTATATCATTATTATTATTATTATCAACACAACCTTTAAGAAATAAAAAAATAAAACCAAATAAATAAAACCTTCTTTAAAAACAAAAGCAAACATGAGCCAAAGTTACGAGGCAGCAGCAGCAGAAAGAGGGAAAACAGCGGAGGGGATGTGACAGATGAATACAGGATGTGTTAGTGTCAGCATGACTATCGTTTGGTATTATTAGGATCAGAGGAAGCCGAGGATGTTATTAGAGGGAGAAAGATAAGAGCCAAATAGAGAGAGGGAGCGACAGGATGTGAAACACTGAAACAGATGAAATCAAACAGGAGAGCAGGTCACAGGTGCTGTGTGGAAGGTCAGCGCAGCGATTATGTAAAAAGAAACTCGACAAATAAACTTTAAAATGCACAAAAAAGAGAAGGGTCAGTGTACTTTTTGGTTTTTGAATTTTCCTTTCAGTAAAAAAAAGAAAAAAACAGAATATAAAGGCCATTTAATTTTCTTTGTCTACTATCAAAAAAAAAAGTTTAATGCTTGGCTGACCTATATATAATAAAGTCAAAAGCAAAAAATAAATAAATAACAATAAGTTAGGTCTTCACTCTTCACTTCTTTATTGAGCAATGTTTTTATTTATTTATTTGTTTGTTTATTTTTACCCATGACAACTTCAGTTTTCAGAAAATATTTTCTTGCTTTTTTATTTTATTTTTTTATGGGAATGAAAGAAAATTGACATGTAGTTTCTGTATATTCCTTGATGACCCCAAGAATAAATAATGTCTAATTTTTCATTTTTGGATTTTGAAGTGAAAATCAAATACCTACCTATTTATTATTTATTATTTTTCTATTTCTGAAAAGAAAATTCAAAAACCAAAAAGTTCATTGACCAAGAAGGAGGAGAAAGTGTCAGTGAGAGGTCGATAAAGCGAGGAGGAGCGTTAGGTTTGGACAGGAGAGGAAGCGTTCCCATAATTCACCGTTTTCATGTCGGATTGATCATGTCAGCCGCAGGATTACCTCACTTCCTGCTGCTCAGTGTCAACACTGCAGAAAGCCCTGGAGAGCAGACAGGAAGGGCTTCCAGTTCAGAGGTCAGCGGGTCACAGAAAACACTCTCACTAGAAACACGAAACAAGATGTTTCAGAAACCTTCTGAAAACGTCCTGCAGCTCCGAGCCAAAACGTGTCTCTCCAGCTTTCAGGCTGAAGTTCAGAAATCTGCAACACGACTTCTGCGTCGATCCAAAACTGATCCACGACTCAAACGTGAGCCGATTCAAATTTCTGCAACAAAACTCAAGTGCAAAGGTCAGCGCAGAGAATGCGATAAAACTGCCGTTCGGACAAACGATGTGCTGCGAGTGAAGCAACCCAACCGCCAGAAAAACTGCAAACAGCAGATATCTTACCTGTGCACGTTATTATATAGCAGATATGTTCACGTTTCTTTACATTCAACATTATGATTAACGCTGGTGACAAAAAACACTTAATTATGTTGAGGAAAAGATCGTGTTTGAGCAAAAGTACCCCCTTTTTTTGGCACTATCTTTGCAATTTCTTTGGTAAAGAAAATGACCACTTTCGTAGATCTGTCGGCAGGAAATGCAGCAGTTTCTCGGTAAAGAAACAGTCACTTTTTTTGACACTAACTCTGCTGGAAACTCAGAAATGTCTCAGTAAAAACAAATTTAAATTTTTATTGGATTTATGTAGCATTATTACAAAGTTATCCTTTAAAAAAGAGACGAAATGTCCAGAGAACTATATTTATAATTATATTAATCTCATATTTAAAATTAAGTCACAGAAAAATAGTATAATAAAATACAGTCATTTTCTAAAGTCTTTTTTTCTTATTTTCAGGTAATTTTCTTGTAACATTTTTACCAATTTTTCTGCAAATTTTTGGGCCATGTCTTGTTCAGTTGCTCCCCGTGTTTGTGACAGAAAAAGCAGTTAATAGTTGAATTTTACATGAACCAGCCTGCAACCATCCTGACATCTGGTGGTGCTGAAGGGAACTGGACGCTGTTTATGACCTCATTTACAGAGCTCAATGTGGCCACTAATGAGCCATCCTCCGCTGTGTGCTTTTTCAGGTTCATTTGCTCAGGTTTTAAAGGGTTAAAGGACCTGATGTTTTCAATTTGACTGCCGTGCAATTTAATAACAATAGCGGATAAATTATGATTATCTCTGCAACTTAAGGGATTTTCAAAAACCCTCAAGGATTCAGGGGGGATTTATTGTTACACGCAGCAGACACTAAAAAATTCATAAATGCACAACGATAAAAAAAATAATTAAGAAAAAGCTCATATACACATTAGGAAAATCTGTAAAATCTGCATAATTTTAGTAAAACTGTTTGTGAATGTATGTGAGACTTTTGAGTTTATTAAGGCTTTAAATATAAGTACTCCTTTATAAGTTTTCTCTTGATTTTCACCTCTCAAATGACACAAAAATGCACTCAAATGTGCAAGAATACGTGCTGCATTCAGGCTGAGTTTCCTGCTCAGTGATATGAAGGTTGGTGCATGTTGACTCATCGTTAAAACACTGAATCTAAAACAGAGTTTATTTTGTAAAAATGAGTTTTTAAATGAAGAGTTGCTGTCAGAGTCGGTCTCCTCTCAGCTCCTCCTGAAGCGCTGAAGGATCGGCCAGATGGTGTCAACCGCTTTGTAGATTTTAGCTTCGTCTTTAGTTCCTGGAAGTCAACACAAAATCCCAAATGTAAAACTTTATGAACTTTCCAAAACTTTCCATGTTAGGGCACCGGTTCAGGAGCAGGGTCCAGATCTTCCCTCCGTCAGCAGTTCAAGAGTCACACATGAGATAAATTACCACAATTTTATGTCTCAAAATAAATATAAAATGTTGGCTTAGAACACAAATAAATAAAAAACGTTATTGAAAGAATGAACAGAAACTGCACTAGATACTTCCTTAAATTATCCTTAAATCCTAAAAAATGTCCTTAAATCCAAGAATCGTCCTAAAATCCTAGATAAGATATAAAGTCCTAAAATCTTAGACATGTCCTAAAATCTTCAAAATGTGCTAAAATACTATAAATGTCCTAAAAATCCTAAAAACAGGCAAAAATCCTAGAAAAATCCATAAATCCGAGAAATGTCCTAAAATCCTCAAGATGTGCTAAAATCCTATAAACTTCCTGAAATAAAAATAAAACTTCCTTAAATCCTACAAATGTCCTAAAATTCTAGAAATACGAAAAACACGTTGGCTTAAACATAAATAAACAAAACATACTGTAAGAATAAATAGAAAAAGTTCAAAATAAAAACTCTCTGCCAAAAATGTACTGGACTTCAAAATAATATACTGACAGGAATAAACAGATTCTCTGAGTGTGTCTACACACACACACACACACACACACACACACACACACACACACACACACACACACACACACACACACACACACACACACACACACACACTCTCTCAGGTCAGTTACCCGTCAGCGAGATCTTCCCACTCTGAGCGATGACGACGGTGATGTCGGGGATTCCTCTGAAGAAGACGCCAGCAGGAAACATCTCTGGTTCATAACTGTGAAGAGTTGAAATCACACAGAAGCCGCCGGAGCACCAGCATGTGAGCGAAAACAGCGAAAACAAAACTCAAGCTTCAGGTTCGCTGATTTCAAGCTGGACTAAACACAACAGGAGAACATTTCTTCCTTTAAAGAGAATAAATACTGCAGTGATGCTCAACTCACAGCCTGAGACCCAAATCTGGCCCCTGACAGGCTGCCGTCTGGCCCCCAAGCTTTTTCTGATTCACAGTAAAAATAAAAAGATTCACAATAACAATTGTTTTTTGTAGTTTTAGTCTCTATAAGCTGTCAAAGAGCACAAAACAGCATGTCCTAAAATCATAAAAACAAACTAAAATCCAAAAAATGTCCTGAAACTGCAGAAATGTCAGAAAATTCTAGAAATGTCCAAAAATCTGAGAAACGCCCTGAAATCCTACAAACCTCCTAAAACTTAGCAATGTCCATAAATCCAATAAATGTCCCAAAACCCTACAAGTGTCCTAAAAATCCTAGAAATGTCCTAAAACCCTACAAGTGTCCTAAAAATCCTAGAAATGTCCTAAAATTCTAGATATGTCCTAACATCTCAGAAATGTCCTAAAACCTTTGAAACATCCTAAAATCTTAGAAACGTCCTAACATTTTAGAGACAGGTGTGGGGCTGCTGGGACTGGCCCCTGGCCTCCTGTCATTTTGCAAAAGTGGCCCCCACTCAAAGAAATGGCCCCTCAAAAAACATTGGACCTCTTGACTGTAGGACATGTGCAGGACTCATCGAGAGGACCGGCTCCATTCACACTGAAGCCTCTGGGGGACATGTGTCCTCTGTGTCCTGACCTGCAGGACTGATGGGAGGCCAGCTCCATCAGATTGACGGGGAAGGTCTCACAATAGGCGAAGATGTTGTGGATCTTAAAGTTCAGGAAGCGGACGGGGAAGCCCAGCCTCTGCACCTTGCGGGCGAACTTCCTGGCCGCCTGCCGGGACTGCTGCGCACTGCAGAAACACACGGAGGGAGCGTCACGGCGGACACCGTCTGACTGTTATCAGAGACAAGTTGAGGACACGGACAGGCAGTCGGACCTGGTGGCTCCTGTGCAGACCAGCTTTCCAGAGCTGTAGATCAGCGCGGTGGTTCGCGGCTCACGGATCCTCATGATGAGCGGATTAAATTTCTGAAACAGGAGACAGAACAGGCTGCTTCACACAGAGCCGTAGACCTCACTTTGGACCAAGTCCACACAGTTTAAATTGTCCTCTGAAGGCCCAGAAACGCCAAACCCACATCAGAAAACCCGCTGCAATCAGAGCCAGCTGCTGCAAGTGGAGGATCCCCGACAGAGGACCCAGCTAACCCCCGAATGTCCTAAAATCATACAAATGTCCCCAAATTATAGATGCATCCCAAAACATGAGAAATGTCCTAAAATGTGAGAAATGTCCTATAATCCTAGAAACGTCCCAAAAACCGTAGACATCCTAAAATCCTGGAAATGAAAGGTTTTAAAATATGAGAAATGTCCTCAAATCCTGGAAACATCCTAAAATCTGAGAAACCATCTAAAATCCTAACTGTCCTAAAATATGAGAAACACCCAAAAACTGCAGCTGACCTCCAACACGCACACAGGTGTTTACAGGTGAGTCTACCTTGGGTTTGTACTCCACGTTCCACAAATTATTTGCGATGAAGTCCAGGTCCAGACCGCATCCCAGACTCACTGTAGAGAGGATGTTCCTGCACACAATTCATTTGTTATTAATCACTAAAATGTTTCAAGAAACAAATCCCTGAAATGTTTTTTTTTAAATCTCTGAAATATTTTAAAAATCCCCCCAAAAATGAAATAAAAACAAATCACCAAAAACTTAAAAAAAAGAAAAATCAAAAATCTTTAAAGAAAAAAAATTACAGAACCATTTGTATTTGGATGCCCCTCCTATAAGCCCGAAAAAAAAGAAATCCCTCCACAGTGCCTAAAAAATAATGAATAATAAAATAAAAATAATAATTAGTAATAATAACAAAACCCTGGATCTGAGCATCTGTACGTGTCTAGTTTGATTCCTCCACTTTTAACAAAAAATACAGACTTTTTTATTATAGTCAATAAATTCCTGTTTCTAATTATAACAACAAATATTTTTAACATCACCATTCATAATTTAAGTTTAAAAAATTGCTGCAGGATACATGAGACTGTTTTGTGGTGGTTTACCGAATCTTTGGGATGATTTTCGGTTGTTCCGTTTTAGGCGTCACCGAGACCGAGGGACGAACCGGCTCCTGCTCTGATGACCCACCTGGCCGCTCGTCCGCCTCTGTGGGATTCTGGGAGCTGTAGTTCAGACAGGGGGGCCGTTGTGGCGGCACAGTTCTGCTCTGAACGTCTGCTGTTTGTGCGGTTTCGGTGCACATCAACTGTTTTTGGGTCTGTGTCAGCGTGAGGAGCTCGTCTGGCAGTAATCTGAAGAATTCCTCCTCCTCCGTCTTCAGGGAGTCCTGCAGCGAGAGACCACGAGTGAGTTACACAAACTGAGATCTGCATTGTTCATATATGCTCAACAAATCTCATCAATCAACCTAAACCAGGGAAGAGAGGAAATGTGCATGCATCCAAAGTGACAAAGTGTGGATTAATCCGCTGCTGAAAATAGTCCCCATCAAATGCCTTATTTCCTCCTGTAATATTTGCTAAAAACTGTAGTGTGCAGCTGTTTAATTAAATTACTGAGCCTCTTTCAAAATATATATATATATACATACTGACAATAACATAAAATAGATAATAATAAACAAAAAGAAATAAGCTACTTAGTATGTACTATGTGGAAAATAATTCACTTTTTGTGTTTTTTTGTTTTTTTTTCCATCTAAAGACATAGTGGCATCATGACAGAAACCTGGCATTTAAAGGGTTAAAATGCTGAGAATTAATGAATGTTTGATATTTATGATTAGAACTGATGTTGGTTTAAAAAATAACTAAATGAAAGTAGGAAATAATATTAATGTATAATATTTTATAAAGCTTGATTTTAAAAAAAAAATACACAGAGCGATATGAGTGTGTGTAATATTAAAATGGGTCCTAAAGGGTTAAACCTGCTGCTGCCATTTGTTTATTGATATTTCAGGCACACTTCATATTATTGTTAATTATGCTTAGTTATTAGTCACTGTTTAATCTCATCGTTCTCTGTGGTTTTACAGTTTTTTAATCTTGTCTTAATGTTTTAAATTTTCATTTTATGTTTTTATTTTTATTTTTGGCTTTCCTTCAAACCAGCCATGGTGAGACTTTTTAATACTTGTTTTTTTTACAGAGACATTGTTGCTTTTGCCATAAAAAGCTGGTATTTTAAGCCAAAATGTGATCTTTTCCTGACCATAACCAAGTGTTTTTGAGCCTAACCACATATTAACTACAGCGTTGTTGAAATGCAAAGTTAAAACATCCTCCACATAATTATGTACAAAAACAACATATCAGTGATTTGCAGAAATCTCACCAGTCGTGTTGCATTGCACATGGGATTTGTTTGTACTCACATTTGGGATGAACTTGTCAGAGTACGGCTCCAAAACTGACTTGTCCATGACTTCAAAACCTTCCAGGAGTTTCCAGGGACCTAGTTTTGGTCTTTATATACTAATATCAACTTAATTAAGTACCACAGAAATAGACTGAATGCTTACATTCAAACAGTCAGGTCATGGGAACACTGTTGCCAGGTAAAAAAAAGGTGACAGAGACAAACATTATCTTGTTTATTTTTTTAAAAAAATTTGATTTTTTTGCATTTTTGAAAAGCAAAACAAGAGCAGACAATTATTAAATTATAATTTAATTATATTAAATTATTTTTCTAATTAAAAAAAGTTTCCAATAAATTCCACGTCTATTCTGGTTTATTCTGAAATTGTATCCTACTGTGTCTGATGTTACATCAGCTGGATTTGTTTTAGTAAAGGAAACATGGTGTTTTATTATTTTGTCAATTTTTTATTCATAAATCTAAATTCTTAATTTAAAAAATGAAATTTTGAGAGCTGTCTATATCAGACAATATACATTTTATCAATTTCTGAATTTACAAACAAACAAGCTGTAAAAAAAACAAAAAACAAATATAAGCTTTACAAAATATTTGCCTTTTTTTATTTGTTTGTTTTAATTACAGATTGTAATCACTCTGGCATGTTTTAATTACAGATTAATGTATTTATGTTTTGGAAATGGTTTGTGCCATGTTTGGAGAACTGACTCCTGACTGGATACTGACATCTGGTGGTGGAAAATTGAGCATGTGAACAATATTTGGGTCATGAAAATAATAATAAATCCCATCATCATAATGAAAAAACACCAGAAAATAAGAAATATCACTGAGGCAGATTGCTGTAGAACTACACTAATATTCAGATGAGATGAACCCCCTCCTTGAAAAAATTAGACTTTTTTACCCTTTGAATCTGGGAAAATTGGCTTGATTTATTTCATTATTTTATTTCAAACATGGGAATAAAAAGGTAATGAGCAATTAGGAAGAAATTACCCTGCAGTTAGCATTAACTAGAAAAGAATACAAGACAATTTCCTAAAAATAAATAACGAAAAAAATCAAGAAAAAAACAAGGAAATGAGCACTTAGAAAAAAGTATAATTTTGTAACATAATTTTAAATGTAAAAGTATCATTATAAATATAAAAAAGTGGGTAAAAAGGAAAGAAAAAAGGTAAATGACACAGAAAAAAAAGCTTAAAAATGAATTCTTCTTTTTTTAAATTACAGATATAGTTATGACATATATTTGATATTTAAAAACAGAATTGTCTGGAAATTTTTTCCTAGAATTTCTTTTAAAAAGTAATTTTTTTATTCATTAATTTCTTGGAATTTGGCGTGCATTTCTTGCCAAGTTGCTCACTGCCTTTTTCCTTATGTTGTTTTTTTTTTTTAAAGAAAACACCAATTTGGGTCCAAAGATTTAAAAACTCAAGTTGAACTTGAATGCAAAAAAATAATAATAATAATAATAATAATAATAATAATAATAATAATAATAATAATAGAGAAACAAAGATGATGCAGATTTTTAAAAAATTAAGGTGTGTTAGTGGTGTTTTTTGTTTTTTTCTGCACTGTACATAATAATTAGAGTCCCGGTCGTCCACGTTGGAGCAGACTTAGATAAGTGCGGACAGGAAGTTGGCTGTTTATGTTGTTATGAAACTGCGGCTGTAATTTTTCTTCAGATAAACAACCCGCAGAAATACAAACACTGTGAGGAGCAGCAGGCGGGAACAACTTATGATCCCAGTTTCACAACTCATCAGCATATATCTCAGCATCAAGTACATTTACTCAACGAGTACTTTATACTTCACTCACACCTCAGAGGTTCTTCTGATAACTTAATCATGGTTGAATAAATCCTTTGAATATATTAAAGGGTTTTTAGGCAAATAGGCCAAAAGTTAATGCCCCCTGTTGTACAAAGGTAGCTCCTCTTATTTGCGTAATGAGGTGGAAATACACTGTAGTTGGAAAAGTGAGGCAAATATGTTTGAGGAAATACATGGAAGGTGAGGCAAATAGGGAAAATAATACATGAATAAATAATTAACATAAATAAATTATCTGTTTTGTTTATTTAGTGTTGCTGTTATTCTGGGTTTTCCTTTGGCTGATTTTGGATAGGCAAAAATAAGCCTCGGGCTTCAACCTATTCCTTTTCTTTGGTTACTGAATGAAAAAAAAAAAAAAATGTGTGAAACAAACTGTATGATGCATGTAACCAAAATAAAATATTCATTCATTCATTCATTCATTCAATACATAGATAAAATGTAAAATGGGAAATTCAATAAAGTCGAAAATAATACATAATATATTAAGCAAATAAATATGAAAATGAATAAATTGATAAATAAAATGGGAAAAATGAAAAAAAGATAAATAAAATGGAAAAATAAATGGGGAAATTAAACAAAGATTGTCATTTTGTGGCATTTTCATTCATGTATTGACACATTTATTTATTTGGTTGTTTGTCTGTTTGTTTATGTATTTATTTATTTTTGTCAGTTTCAGTCCTCCATAGATTTCCAGTTCCTTGTTTTGGACTGTCCCAGTGCAGAGTCAGAACAGTATTGAGGCTCCGCCGCTCCCAGATGTGGACTGTGTGTGTGTCTGTGTGTGTGTGTGTCTGTGTGTGTGTGTGTGTGTGTGTGTGTGTTACCACAGTTGAAACCCGAGCTCCGGCCTGCAGCCTCGCAGTATTTTGGGATGTTTTACATGAGGCAGGACAAAGACACGTTACCAGGCGGGAGCAGAGTCTGAGCAGATGTTCCTGCTCCGGGAAAACAAGGAGGAGAAGAAGAAGGAGGAGAAGGAGAAGAAGGAGCGACATTTCTGCAGAAGAAGGAGGACTCAAAGACGGTAAACGTGTGACTTGTTGCTGAAGTTTCTGTGTTATTTTAGTGTGATTTAACTCTGCAGAGCTGGTCGGAAACTTTGGTGCAGGACAGCTGACTGAATGATTGAAACCGACGTTTTAAAGGACAAAGAGCCCACGGAGGACACAGATAGAGCTGTGTGCGCTGACACCAGCTTTACTGGGAGTTTCTGTGTGTTTCAGTGTTTTTAACTGGTGTTACTGGTGTGTGCGGCTTTAATCGCTCTCACCGCGGGTGTTTCCACTTTAATGAGTGACTAGCCAAAACATTATCCACGTGTGGTCGCACATTAGCACCACCTCTTTCTGCTGCGCCCACACTTTAGCTCCTTCGTAATTATTGTCTTTAAATTATAAATACATACTTAAAATGTGAGTAATTATCATCCGCGAGCACTTCACACAGTCTAACTCCCTCTGAATGACTGCAGGGAGACACTTCGTTTCTCCATGGCAACAGGAAGTTTTAACCGACTAGTTAAGTTAAACACGCTAACGAGCTGTTTAACAAGCGAGATAACCAGAGTGCTAACTAACAAGCTAATGTATCCAGCAAGCTATCGGCTAGCATGTTGTCAGCTAGTTAACCAATTAGCCAATTCGTTAGCAGTCCAGAACTAACAAGTTAATATTAAAAGTTAGCTAACTGACCAGGTTGCTAACTCACAAGCAAACCAGTGTATCCAGCAAGCTATCAGCTAGCATGTTAAAATTATGAGCTAGCTGACAACTACTAGTTATTGTTGCCAGCTAGTTTACATATTAGCAAGCCAATTTTATTAGCAACCTAAAACTAACAGGTTAGTTTTATGAGTTAACTAAAATATAATCTTAGTAGTGAGTTAACCAACTAACAAACAAGCTAATAACTGTCAACATTATTCACCAGCTGTCTAGCTAATCAGAGAGCTTATGTTCCAGCCAAATGCTAACTAACCTAACAAGATAATGACACAAACTGGCTAACCAACCGACAAACATGCTAATCTTACCAGCTAACTAGAAACAGGCTAACCAGTTAACATGATAAGGTAGCTAACCAACCAATCTAATGTTACATGCTAGTTAAACTAATTAACAAACTAATCTTAGCAGCAGTTTGGAGCTACAAGGCTAATGATACCTGCTAGCTTACCAACTAACAACTGAATAATATTATCTTGCTAACCTACAACTAATAAGTTAATATATTAGCTGGTCAACCAAAGGTCTGGAACTGACAAGCTAATAATACATTAAGCTAACCAACTTACTAGGTAATATTATAAGCTACTAAACCAAAGAACCAGCAAGTTACTAGACAGCTAATAACAAGTTTGCATAATTAGCTAGCTAACCAACAACTAATAAGTTAATGTTACAAGCTAGTTAGCCATCTACTTAATGAGCTAATGTTACAACTAAGCCATCAAACAACTTAACATTAACAAAAGCAATTGGCTAACTAATCCAAAAAACTAGGAACTAACAAAAAGTTAACAAGGTTATTGACCCACTGCTAATAATTTGATGTTACCAGCTAGTAAACCAACAAATTAACAAGCTAATATGAAAGCAAAATGCTAACTAACCTATAATACAAACTGGCTAACCAACCAACAAACAATCTTATCATAAAAGCGAACTAACATTATAACATAGCTAACCAAATACTAACTAACTGGTAACTCAAATGTTACCAGTTATTTAGCCAACTAATTAACAAGCTGAAGTTACAGCCAAATAAGTTACTAACATTAAATAAATCCAAATCCAATCCACATTTAGTAAATAATTAGTAATTGTAGCATTATTTTGTCACTTGCTTGTAACTTTGAAGTGAATGAAATTGTTTTTGGAAAGTGCCATAAAAATAAAAATTGACTGGTCACCAGCTTGGTCCAAAAAAGTAGTTTTACTCGTTATCTTCCAACTAGTTAACTGACGAGATTTAACCAGCTAGCTATTAACCACAAAGCTGATTAGTTAGCCACTAATAAACCACCAAGTTATGGTTATTTGCCACATAAATAAATATTTGGCTAATGGTAAATGACTGAAACTGACCACAAACACCTGCACACTCCTAAGAAATTGATAGATTATGTTTCATTTTGCTTGTGAAAAGAGTCTTTTACATAATTTTCCATCTTCCTCATGTGTTAATCGTCTGCCTGTAGTTTGTGTAACGCCTGTACCGTTGTGTTTAGCCTGTTGGCTGACCCGTTCTCCTCTGCTGACAGATATGGCTGAAGATGTCCGTGGACTCTGATAACTCCTGTGTTTTGCTGTCATCACGGGACTCCAGGACTTCCTGCGTCTTCCAAAACGAAGACGAGAAAGATGACATCCCAGGAGTGGGAGAGGAGAGGTAAGTCTCCCTGAAGAGTCACTGCTGTTTTTGTGTCTGCAGACTAAAGGCTCCTCTTATATTCAGCAACCGTTTTGCGACCTGCAGCTGTAGTTTGTCGTATGAAGTTTTCAGGATTTCGTTTCTCCTCCTGCAGCGTTCTGGAGATGCTGAGCTACTCCAAGTTCTCCAACCTGGAGACATGGCTGTGTATGCCGTCCTCGCTGCTGCTGCCCCGGACCCTGGACTCCACCCGTACCTCCTCATCATCCTCCTCTTCCTCACATACGTCCAACCACTCCTGCAACTCCCAACCGGTCTCCTCCTCGTCCTCGTCGTCCCCGGCCTCCAACTCCCGTCACTCCACCTGCAGCGACCCAGGAGAGATGGACACACCTCTCAGGTGAGTCTGTCTGTAGAGTTTGAATGTCAGCAGATCAAAAATGTCAGTTTGAATGGGTTTCAATGGAGCATTTTTTGACCTGAACAGTCTGAATGTAACTGTTGAATGTTCAGTTTCCACAGTGAGTTTTAGACTTATTGTAGGAGCTGAACTAAAAATGTACTGATTTTCAGAATTGTGAAGAAGGCAGTGAGCAAGTTGAAATAAACTTCCCCAGAAATGAGCAAGAAATTAGCAAAAAGTACAACAAAATTACTAGACAATTACCACAAACCCCCAAAAATAAACACACAAAAAAACCATACAAAAAAGCAAACAAACAGAGGAATGTCCTATAATGCCTAAAAATAATAATATTCTTTAAAATACATAGTAATGATAATTATAAATATATAGCTCTTTACCTAGCCTTTCTAAAAAGAAACAAAAAAGTTGCTCTTTGCACTTTTTTCCCATGTTTTTGAAAAACATCAAATCCATGCGCACGGAGCTCAAAGTTTATCTGAACGCAGCACAAAGAAAATGATGTTGATCCAGGTTTTAAAGGGTTAAACATCTGATCACTTCAGTTTCCATCAATTTTGCTGCATTTTGTAAAAAGGACCCTTGAGACACTGTACGACAAATGATAGAAAATACAATACAGAAAATAAACGAAAACAGAAAAAAAGAAGCAAATAAAATAGAAAATAAAATTAATTAGTTAATTAAAAAATACATAGATTAATAAATGAATAATAGTATACAGAGCAATTTTTTTACCCATGCAACTTTTTGCCCTCTTGATTGTGTTTTAGGGAGCAAACGCCTTAAATATGGGGCAACTTTTCTGTTTACCTTTGAATATTTTTGACATTGACAACGATCAGACAAGTATTTCATGTGAAGCATACTGAGGCCTCAAGAAAACCACTCTGCAGATGCTTTAAAGTTGCTTGAGTTGAGTCAGATTAACACAATGGCTCCCTCAGATTACTTGTTTGGAGGTTTTACAGTAAATGTCAGGCTGCACTTCCAGTAGAAGATAATGGTTCTGATGGTCACCAGATGTCTTTATTTCCCAGTGTTAAAGCACAGAGTCTCAGCTGCACCTAAAACACAGTGATGTGTTGTAGCTGCGCTCAGTCCAGACTTCTCCTCCTCCTGCCAGCAGAAACATTGTTCTCCTGTTGTTGCAGCTCGTAAAGTATTTGTCTGGCACCGTGGAGAAGGCGGTTATGTTGGGAGAGATAAGCCAAGAGCCTGCAGGGAGCCTGAGGGGAAACATTGGTGTTTATAGATGTGGGGGAAATGTACCGCTAATATGAGGAAGTGCTGTCATTATGACTGTGAGCGCTCTTTGGGTGGAAGTATAGAGAATGTATAGGAACATGTTTGGACTGTTTGTTGGTTATTTAAAAAGCGACAGATAAAAAACAACATTTTGAGGTTTTTATATGACGTGACAGTCGTCAGGAAAACTGCCTAACAGCTAAATCCAGCTGCTCCAAATGTGCAATGGATCATCTGAACAGGAAGCGCAGAGAGGTTCGGACGGCCTATTATTCCTCTACAGACAAGAAAAGATCCTCTCAAAGTCGATCATACGGTGACGGCAGGTGTCGTGTCTTCTCTTCCTTCCAGTCAGATCTTTGGCTGACTGCAGACTCGAGCTGGAAGAGCGGCATAGTTTCACTCTCCAGAGAGTTGCTGCAGCTAGATTTGGGTTTGTGTGTGTGTTTCTGTGTGAAACTGACCAGTGAGGGTGGAGATTAGGGCCGGGCGATACGGCTACAAATGTTATCGCCATAAAAATTGTCAGTATAGATTTTATCATGCTAAAAATATCAAAAGCGTTTTATCTTTCAAGTTTAAAGGCTGAGTGAAATTACAGGGGCGTCCAGAGCGGGCGCCTCATGTACAGAGGCATCAACCTCGCTGCAGTGGCTGTGGGTTTGATTCCAACCATGACCCTTTACTGCATGTTATCCCCTTTCTGTCTGCCTTTTACGCTTAAGATGTCCTATCAAATAAAGGCAAAAAAAGCAAACCTTAAAGAAGTGGAATTACACTGCCGGTACTGTGATACTATAGGGTGCATTAAGACAGAGACATCTGTAAAAAAGCAAATACATTTTTTTGAGCGTCAAAACCTTTGCTACCATAATTTAAGTTGTTCAGTCCGAAAATTTTAGAGAGTCTGGACGGGCTGTGAGATTAAATTATTGTATTCAAGGTAGCTCTATGTGCTGCTGAGCACCTCCAGTGCTGTATCCAGGTCTTTTAATGCATCCTTGTTTCCGATTTTCCCGTAAACATCAGTGTTGTTCTTGTCTTCTTCTTCCTCTTCTTCTGGTTCATTGAAGGTGACAGCTGCTGTTTAATGTGCATTACCTCCCTCCTCTGTGGTTGTATGGGTGGTTGAATTGTATGGACGACTTATTGAACATTTTATTTTATCTCTATGAAGAGAAAATACGTCCAGAAAATTCTCAGAATCATTTTATTGCCCAGCCAAACTTTGATAATGCATCAAGCTGTTAGATGATAGCAGCTATTAATGTTTCCCCGGTAGATGTTATTATACACCAGCGTGTCTACATCTGCACGTCTGCAGGTGGAAGATTTTGGCCAAATTGTTTGGATTTTCCTCCTGCAAGTGGATGCAGCATCAGTCTCCTCCTCCCTGGATTTATTAAGGTTTCCTTTCATTTGACACAAAGGCCTCCGCACTGATCGGCCTCCGCTGGATAAGCTGTGATATCTGTTGATAACACACACACACACACACACACACACACACACACACACACACACACACACTGGGGTAAGGTAACACCCCTGTTGGGCTCTGAATACTTGAGAGGACCTTTCCCTTCAGCTGTGGACCTCCTCTTCAGTCATGTGTGATTATGTTTGCGGCTCGGACCCCGATCAAACCTTTTTTTATCACTTTAAAAACAAAACACCGGCCCACCACGACTGTGGCGGAGTCGTCAGGTTCTCGAGCGTCGTTTCGTAACATCGAAGTGATGCGGTGAAGCGAGTTGATCTCAGATGTTGAGCTGGGCTCAGCTGTTGGACTTTGTCTTGCGGAGGAAAAAGAAAGGACGCGGTCGGGTCAGAGGATCATGGAGGAGCTGCAGCTACGTGGTCTCAGAGGACAGGTATCAGGAAGACAGCACCTGGATGTTATTTAAAGACACTAAGAGGACACTTTATGAACACTTACCGTACAGTTACAGTGGCAGCCATTCAAGACGTGCGTGTTGTTAGACTGTAAACTTGATTCCCAGTGTCAGGTTTACTGTTTAATTAATCACAAAGTCCTCTCAGCAGGCCCCTTTAATAATTGTTTAGGTGCTTTTGATCGGATCACATGGTCTTCATCAGCGGATGTAGTTTGACCAGACAGTTTTTGAGGAACTGTAGATTATTATATTATTTTTATGCCTCCGACTGCTGTTTTGATTGTCTGTCCATCCTGTTGTTTTGAATGTTTCGAGGAAATTTCTTCAGTTTTGGCATAAAAATCTGAAAGGACTCAATGACGAACTGATTAGATTTTGGTGGTCAAAAGTCAAAGGTTAAGGTTATTAAATTCTTGTTTGGCACAAACATCCACAACGATGAACTGATCAGATTTTTTGTGGCCAAAGGGAAAATGCAAAGATCACTGTGACCTCGTGTTTGTCTCATTCTCATGACTTCTGAGTGGATTCAAAAATGGGCTAATTAGATTTTGGTGGTCAAAGTTTAAAGGTCAACTTCACCGTGACCTCGAATCTCCAACAGGCCTCGAGAGAATTTACAAACATTTGGAAAAAATGCCCACTGGGACTGAACTGTTTAGAGTTTTTGTGACTTGGATGAGAAAAGGGGAGAATCAATCCAACGTTTTATCTTCCTAATACTTCTCTTCCGTTTTTTCTGTCAGTTTTCTTAACGGATGATCAAAATCTTCACCAGTTTCCTCCTGTGATCTCACCTGTACGATTACTGAATATGAAGACGTTTTGAAATAGTGTTCAGGCGTAGCAGCCGCCCTGAGAGTCAACAGAAAAATACGATTGATGTTATTTCTCTGAATTTTCTGCTCTTTGATCTCTGCAGGTCGTCGCAGAGGGACTCCACCTTCCTCGGCCCGGCTCTGGAGAAGGAGATGCCATTTCTGGCCACGTCCCTCCTCCCCATCCTCTCCTCCACCCCCGCTGCTGCTGCAGCGCTGTCAGCTGGAGACTCCACCTCCAGCAGCGGCGTCAGCATCAGGAAACGGCGGCGGCTCGCTGCCAGTCCTGGAGGACTCCACTGGAACTCTGCAGGTAAGAAGAGACAGGTGTCTCCATGTACACAAGACTTAAACAGTCTCCACCTCTGTCCCACACACCGTGGTCTCCTGATTTGTATGAACTGGGGTGGACAAATTATTAGAAACACCTTTCATATTATAGTTCAGCAGTAACTAGGCATGTTGACAAACCAAAAGTTTCGTAGTGGATACCAGTGTTGGTGAAATCCACTATTCTCGACGCCCAATTCCATACCACTGTAAAACAAACAAACTGCTTATTCAAGCGACATCGTCTACCGTCCGGAGATGAATCAGCTACATCGTTTACGTGATAAAAATCTTCTTCTGCTCGGTTTATGAAAAGGCAAATCTAGTGAAAAACTATATTTTTTATTGTCATAGTATTTTGCAATTTCTTTTAATCATTTTTAAGCATTTTCCCAACTTTCTTTCTGTTTTCCCTTTTCTTTTTTTCTTTTTTAAACCAATTTTCAGGTACATTTTGTGTTTTTTAGAGGGTGGGGGGTCATTTTTTCTTTCATTGTGCCTTCTAACCATGTTTTCGAGAGAAATCAAGTGAATTTGCACAGGTTTCAAAGGGTTAAAAAGCTTTTTTATGCCAGAAACATGTAGCAGTGAGTTGTTTTGTGGTCAATTTACAGAATATTCTGGTTCAAAAACACACCGAAAACACAGATCGGGAACCAAAACCTGAACTAAAAAAACCTGTGTGAGTTCTGGGTTCTGTCACCCCCGAGTCGTGACTGGCAGGTGTTGAGAGACAAACCTGAGGAGGTTGGTTTTTTGTGATCGTGGAAACAAACATGATAAACGTGTGAAGTTGTGGACGTGCCGTCATGTCACGCGTCCTCGTCCACCGTGACTGGTGGTCTTGTTAATAGTGTCCAGGGGCTTCACTTCCTGTGCTGTGTGCGTGTCGTTTAGCTCCACCCTTCTGGAGAATGATAATGAGCTTCCTGTCGAACAGATTACAGCCGGGCTCCTCGTCTTCACTTCAGCCTTCATCATCTCTGATGTCGAGCTCTTTGGTTGAGTTTAAAATAGAAATCTCCTGAGGCCTGAAGAGGTTAAAGGATCCAGAGTTTCTGCGGAAAAAAAGAGTAAATAATTATGATTTTGGAGAACATGAATACCGTAAAACTTCAAATAATAGCTCTTGGCTTTATTTTCTTAAGTCACTGAACTCAACAGGCTTCTTTTTTTTTCAAATCATGGCAAGAAGGTAATGAGCAGCAAAAGAAGAAATGACCCGAAAGTTAGCAAGAAATCAGTTAGAAGAAAATGCCTGAAAATTTGGCAAAAAACAAAAATGAAAAAACAAAAATGAAAAAAAAATAAAATAAAGTGAGAGATGAGTTTTGGCTATTCAAGGGGTTAATTGTGATTTAGAGACAGATTTTGATTTTAATGTTTAAACTATGTTTACTAAACTAAACTGCGTTTAAAAAAAAAAGATAAGTAAATTTACTTTGTACCTCGTAATGTTTTGACATAAAGCTGAGTAGATCTAAACCCAGAGTTAAATTCCAGTCCGTTACCGCCATCATGTTCAATTTCTCACGTTTACAACAAATCAAATTTCATAAAAATCATTTCAGAATTAAATTAGTTACATTTGATTTTATAGGTCAATATAATAATAATCTTTTTTATATATTTTTTATATTTAATGTTGTTTTACTATAATATTTTTCAATATTTTTTATTTTTTATGTTTAATATTGTTTTAATATAATATTTTAAATAATATTTCCAACAACATTTTTCAATAATATTTTATTTAATAATATTTTATATCTCAGTACACATCGTATTTGTTTGTGAGGACGCTGATGAAACCGCAGCACAGCTCAGCTCTGATGTGTCAGTGTGAAGAAACAACATTCACACCGTCACGCAGCGAGATAAAATAACTGTCTCCGTCCATCCAGCCGAAATCTGAGCGTCACATTTTTATCAGCGGACGTTTTTCTTCTGCCTGTGAGACACAGAGACAGAGTGAAAACAAACTGTACCACTGTTTGTTTTCTCTGCTCTGATTCTTCCCTCTTGTCGTTTGTCATGTTCGTTTCTCTTTTGCCTCGAGGCGTTTTAAAGCCTCTCGGGGAATCTGCGCTTCCTCTTTTTCTGCACTTTGTTTGTCCCACGGTTTCTGTCCTCTGTGCTGTTCGTCGACTCCTGCCTGCTGACAATAGACTTACCTCCAACCTCCCACGCACGTAATGAAAGCTCAAGATCACTTTGAAAGACGTGAATGTTTTTTTTTTTCAATCTTTGGTCACTTCTTCTTCGGCTCCATCATTTTTTATTGTCAGTTTTCCGGCAGTGATTTAAACCGCCTGAATACCAAACATTCTGTCAGCTCAACTTCCCGTGACGGAAACACGACCTCTGAGCTTTCAGATCTCCGCGCTGCGTCACACGATGGACTCTGCTCTGAACTCTTCTTCTTCTGCGCCACATGTCGTCTCAGAGCGCTGCAGTTTTTAATAGAGCCCCACCGATGTGGGCTTTTTGAGACTGATACCGATTTTATAGCGGAAAAATTCACCGTTTACCAAAAATTCACCGATTACCGATATGGCGACCGCTATAGTTTTTTTTTTGAGCTGGAATGAAAACAGATCATTTCTGTGTGGATTGCGCACTGATTTTGCACCAGTATGATGATGATTATTATTATCATCATTATTACATTATGCTTTCTTAAATGACTTTTTACACACAAACAGATATAAAGAATAAATAAAAATAAAGTAAACATCAGTACTTTGTGTTCAGCATCAGTCTTCACTGACCATTCAAATAAAGAATATAAAAATAAAATACACATCAGTACTGGTTGGTCTTTGCTGACCTTTAAATAAATAATACAATAAAATAAATAGCTCCATAAACATCAGTACTGTTCAGTATCAGTCACACACAAGCATCTTTTTCTGCATTATAATGGTCTGTAAAAAAGCTTCTTATTGTGGCATATAAAAAAACATAAATAAAATAAAAATATATGCCGAAGCCGATATGTTTCCGGTATGTTTGTGAAAGGCTCATATCGGCCAATAATAACAGTTGACCGAAAAATCAGTCAGGCAAAGAGGAGCATCTGCTGTTTGTATGTTTTTAAAGCCAAAAGTCAGTTTCAAATACAAACATTAAATCCATAAATACTGAAAACAAAGTCCAGTGTCTCTTTTGGCTGCAGACTCCCCTCTCTGCTCTTTGCATTTTCTGTTTACGGTGCCTGAATCAGAAAACAGCAGCTTTTAATCTGCTGTAATATGCTGTTTGCATCTGCACATCATTTATTTTGAGCTCATTATCAGAGAGACAGAAATCTAGAAAACCACAGGCTGTAGTCTTAATTTCTCTTTGACTTTGGTCCAGCAGAGGGAGCTGCAGCTCCACCTGTGTGAGGAAGAGGATGAGTTAATCCAGCTCTGAGTTCAGTGTTTAACCCTTTAGGGACTGTTTGGCACATTTTCCATGCTTTTCATTCTTAATTTTTTTGATACTTTCGGCTGTGTTCATGGATTTGGCAGAAATTTTCTCTAGTTTTGTGCATTTGAGTGTAATCAGTGAATTTGCAGCTCAGCTCCTACAATAAGTCTAAAATACACTGTGGAAACTAAATAGTTACATTCAGACTGTTCAGGTCCAAAAATGCTCCATTGAAACCCATTCAAACTGACATTTTTGATCCCACAGCCATCAGAGCAGAAAAACAGGACTTGTATTATTTCTGGGTGTCATTCTGGGCTTTTGACTCTGAATTTGTCATTTTGACTATTTTCCACCTGATGAGGTCATTTTGACCATATTTGGCATATGGAGGAAATACATGCTATTTCCACTAGGTGACCTGTCACAGTCAATGTAGTTTTTTTTCATCTAAAAACATAGTAGT